>NW_024423343.1:86758025-86863341 GCF_017311325.1 Ursus maritimus | reverse complement strand
AAGAAAGAAAGAAAGAAAGAAAGAAAGAAAGAAAGAAAGAAAGAAAGAAAACAAGCAAGTGGGAGGGAGGGAAGGAAGGAAGAGAAAAAGGGAGAAAGACAGGAAGGAAGGAAGGAAGATGGAGAGATGGAAAGAAAAAGGAATTGAGGGGGAAAGAGTTGAAAAAAGTTAGAATGTGATATCAAGGAGGATGGAAGATAGCATGTTCAAAAACACAGAAACATTTTCAAAATAAATGAAGTGAGATTGAATAAATTTATGTTAAATGACTTCAATTAATGCTGGTAATGCTAAATAAAAAACAATACTAGAAATTAGATTGGGGGCTAAAAAAGCATGGGAAATGTTTGGAATTCCTACAGGAAGAAAGGAATGGGGCTTAATTTGAGGTAATTATTAGAATTGGCTAACAGCAGGGCTGCCCAGCATAGGTCACTTACCACATGAGTCATAATCATTCTAAAATTTTCCCCTCACTTCATTCTGCAAGTAGATTATAAGTAGAATAATAATGGAAAAAAAAAAAACCACAGTGAGTCTATTCCATAAGATTCTACGTACTGTAAAAAGTTTATGCTCTCGATCTTATTAATGGACTCCATAAAATAATGACAATGATTTGGACAATGCTTTGATGTTCAAAACTGGAAGATATGGGGCTTTTGTTTAAATGTCCTTGTCCTCACCTGCTACAAGATTTTTAAGAAGAAGTGATTTTTCTATTAATATTGAAAATAACTAAGATCTGGCACTGCAGTTAAAATATGGGGTTAATTTTAAAATAGTTTCATAAGTTTCATATCTTGGTTTGGATCTGTGTACAAGGGAGGCACAAAGTGCACACAACTGGAGTTCAGTTTCCAAGACTTTGGGTCCTAGCTTTATCACTTCTTAGTTGTGCGCATATGGCCAAGGTACTAATCATCACATTTAAAAGTACCAAATTCATAAGAGTTTGTGAGCATTCAATAAAAAGCTCCATTTAATGAGTAATTCCTGCCCCATAGTAAGTACTACATGAGAGTTGACTATTACTAAAACTTCTATTATCATTTCTGATGAGGGATCATACTTTCAACATTTTAACCTTCAACTTTCAAAACTGACGATTCTCTTAAGCCCCGCTACCTTGAACTCCTTTAAGTTTGTCTCCCATTGTTAAAAAGATAATACCAGAATGTAAGTTTCAAGATGGAAGAGATTTTTACTCCATTTAATTCACTGCTCTGGAGTCAGGACTTAGAATAGTACCAAGTATATCACATGCTCTTAATGAGTATTTCTGAATAAATTTGTTCAATTTTAGGGCTTTTATAATGAAAGATGAGAATACAATTGGATTGACATGCTTTTCTCTTTCTATGTCTCTCTTTCTGTTACCAGAAATGGAAAAAAAAAAAAGTTCATTACTTATAATCACAGCTAGTTAAATGACGGGTTATCCTGTTAGTCAGATAAAATGATGCCTGTGCTAAGATGGAAAATAAAAATGAGGAGCTTAGATAGAAATACTGTTTTAATTGTCTGAACAAGTACTAATGAAATAGCTTGGTTGAACACGTCTTGCTAATACAGAAGAACATGACACTTTGCCTCCAAGAGACTTGGGAGGTCTTATGTATAAATGAAGAAGATGTGGAAATAATTCTAATGGGGAAAAATAAACCACTGGAATTTCTGTGTTATGGCTATTTAGGAATCACCAAAGGAGCCACTCTGCACTTGATTGTCATTTATGCTAATACCAAGTAAAAATGTTTTTAATTTTAACTAATACAATATTTATACTGACACTGTTTCAATTCCCCCACCATTTCCCAAGAAGGAACACTTGCCATGGTAGGATTCAGTCAAGAAAAGAATAAAAATGTCTGGTGTAAAATTTCAGTGATGTGGATTGATGCATCGTGGGATAATTATATTCTGCCTGTCCAAAGTTTTCATGACTATTGAAATGGGAAAAAAATCTTTCTCTTATTCAAAATTTTGGGTAATAGGACTCTGTATAGTTATGTCTTTTCTGTGTTTCATTTATCAGGGGGAAAAAAAAGACTCAACTGCAATTTGTTTAAAAAAAAAAAAAAAGCTTTCAAAAGCTTGTTTTTCCCTTCCTCCCCAGCACGTCAAAATGCATCTAGATGACAGATAATAGGATGTTATCATGGTACAGGCTAGTGTGTTGCCTTCAGCTATTGGATTCTTTTTTTCTTTTCCTCTTGGATTGTTTAAGAAGCAAAGCAATCGTTTCACTAGAGAAAGTTCATTGGAGGAAGGCGAAGTTACACAGAAGGATCAATATTCCAAGTGGCGAAGAAACTCAGTCATGTAAATCTCATTAAAATATATCCCTAACATCAAATCAGCCATTGTGAGAGCCTTAGGTACACTTTCAAAAAAGATCTTATACTTGACAGATGTTACTTTTTCTCCTTTATGTGCCTGCTACCTTAAGTCACCATCACTCAAATACTATCCCCAAATCTGTCATTTCTTTTAGGTGTTCTCAGCTAAAATGTGAACATTATCTGAAGAAGGGAAGAGAAAATGCACCAAGATCTGAAATAAAACTGAAGCTATTTAATAATCAGCTTGGTTCTTCAAAGAACATGACTCCTGCAAATATGATGACAAGGTCTGGAGAGAAACTCCATCTGCACCCCATCAACTAGTCTCAGAGTAAATAGGATTCCTAAGTGGGGAACGTGGAAATGGTTCATTATCAACAGAGAAATTGTCCTTGGTAAAAGAATAAAAGAAATATATAAGAATAAATTAAAAGAATAAAATAAAATAAAATAAAAAAATAAAATAATAAAATAAAAAAAATAAAAAGAATAAAAGAAATATAACTGGGTAAATGCTCATGGAATAAATTTCAAGAATTTCATACTTCGCTGTACCCCTGAGTAGGGATGTATGAATCATGGGCAGACTTCTGGTAGAAGAAAACCACCTCATCTCTAAGTGCTAGCTTGAAGAGACTATCCTGCTCTGCTCTACCAGTATTTCCTCGATGGTCTTTTGTGTAAGGCAGTGCTTCTAACCCTGAATGCACATTAGATTCTCCTAGGAAGCTTCAAAAATTACCAATGTCCTTGCTTCAACCCTACAGATCCTGATTTAATTGCTCTGGACTGGAGCCAGGCATTGGTTCTTTTGCAGAGTGCCCTGGGTGATGTCGACGTGGGGCATGGCATGAGAAACACTGGTCTACACACTAGTATCTCCTACTCATCCCACTTGTTATCTAACATCTGTAGTTAAACTACTTCCATACCCCGTTTTGTGGAAAAGGAGTTCTTAAAAGAAGATCAAGGATAGGTGTTTAACCCTTCCATTACCATCTGATATGTGGTATGGTAGCTTCCACATCTGTCCGTAACCTATCGTTATGCCGAGTCAAAAAACTTTGTCCAAGACACTTCTATCTACTGCTTGTCCACACTCCTCCCCTCTTCACCACCTCCTGCCCAATGTGCCTTCATGCTGTGCCTCACCTTCTGTGATTCTTCTTCCTCCACCTGGATTTGCTCCCTTGACCATGACCCATACCACTGGATAACACACTGTGTTTCCATCTGTCTGAGATTTTTTTCTCCTACATGGGAGATTATAAATTGCTCTGGTGATTACGCTTTGAGGTCTGAAAATTTTGATATATATATAGGTGTGATTTATCTGTTCTTCATCAAGTAATGATTTATCGCAAAGAAGTGGAAATTTCAAGTACCTTAGTAGGTCACTAGAAGAGGAATTTTATCATAGTACAGCATTTTGCAAAATTGATTCACCAAAATCCAGTCCCCCAAATGATTCCGAAGAGATAAAAAAAATTGTGATAAAATAAGTCGGTTAAAGGCTGCATTCTATATCCCTAATTTGAAGACTTCATGTATATACTAATATATTAAATGCTGTGAAAATTTCTTAAATAGATGGACTTGTTTTTATTCTGTACAGTGTTTTCCAAAATTGCCTGACCTCATAATCCGTGTTTTCCTTACAAAACTTTCTCTTGTCACATTGTATATAAAATTACTCAACAATAAATAGTCTCCATTTCTTTTGAGGACTCCATTTGGAAAAGCTGGGAATAGATTCAACTCATATGATACCACCCAGAGTTCACTCATGAAAGAGCAACAATGGGATAAAAGAATAATGTAGTGAAGCTATCATTTTAATTATATTATTATATTACCCAAATACTCTTATAATAAATATATATATATATACTGTGTGTGTGAGAGAGAGTCACTGTGTTAAGTATATGTGTAAAGAGGATACTGAATAATTCTGTTAAAAATCTCACTGCATCAAGTCCTCATTTAATCATAAAGTAGATATAATTATAATTTATAATCTACATAATCTATAATCACTTTATAGAAAAGTTAGCTTAGACTTTGAGAGATTAAGGCATATATCCAAGATAATATAAGCTAAAATATCAAGAATCTGGAAATCAAAATCCTGTCCAATTCTAGGCACATTTTTAAAAAAATTTTATTTATTTATTTGAGATAGAGACAGAAAGAGTGAGAGAGAGGGGTGAGGGGAGAGGGAGAAGCAGACTCTGCAGAGCAGGGAGCCTGACGTGGGGCTGCACCCTGGGACTCCAGGATCATGACCTGAGAGAAAGAAGATGCTTAACTGACTGAGCCACCCAGGCATGCCTCCAGGCACATTTTTTAACTATTATGCTATGATAGAAGTAGAGGGGGAAAGTTTTCCAGTAAGGAAATGGTGGATTGTCCCATCTAATTGCATAGCATCTTGGGTCACTTACCTTATTAATATAATAAAGGATCATCTTATTTTTTTTTAAGATTTATTTATTTTAGAGAGAAAAGGAGAGAGAGGGAGCACATGCAGGGGGGAGGCTGAGAGGGAGAGGAGAGAAAGTCTCAAGCAGACTCCGCAGAATCTGACATGGGGCTCAATCTCACAATCCTGAGATCACGACCTGAGTGAAAACCAAGAGTCAAGAGTCAGAGGCTCAACTGACTGCACCACCCAGGTACCCCAGGTCATCGTATTTTGAGTATTAATATATTCTTACTCTCATTTGTACTAGATGCAGATTATTTGCAGCACAACAACACATTTAAAATAAAGAAGGCAATTCTGCTAAGCTTGTTACAGGTAGGCATCAAAGTTAACTCTAAACTTTTTAGCGGGCAGTGCAAAAAGGGAAATATAACCCATTGCCCAATCCATAGCATCCAAAACATAAAAACAAAGTTAATCAACACAAGCAAAATTTTCTTGATACTGAGATAAAATATTTTCGTTTCCCAAAGATATTTATATTAGCACTGTGAACCATGTCTCGCAGGAGATATTATTCATATTATTCTACATTTCATTGGATCATATCTTATCAAGTTGTTTTTTGTTTTGTTTTGTTTTTTTAATATAGGCCAAGGACAGTGTACCAAAGCCTGATTCAGTAATGGCTGATCACCCAAGTAGTGTGTTGGTGGTAGTACAGGTGGGAGGGTGGGTGCAGAAGCAATGCCAAGAAATCCAGGTATTCAGTTCTCTGTTGGTCTCTGCTAAATTCAAGGATGGATTATTTTAAACGATCTAAGGGAATGGATGGACTGTGATACATTCAAGCAATTCTTCATAAATATTGTTTCTCTCAATCCAATGAAGCCTTTGATAAGTATTGAGCAGCAAAGAGTTCCAGGTTATATCCCCAGCATATACCTGGACAATCTATTACCTGACAGATAAAATCTGACCATCAAGCATCTGTCTTCCTAGGTATTTCTATGAGGTCTATTTTAACTCTCTCCCCAGATCTACCTCCACTGTATTTTATTTTTAAAAAGCAGCCTTTATTTTTTTTTCCCAATAATCTTCCCTGAGGAAACTAGACAGCTCCAAAATGTTAGCAGCCCTAAACTGTCATTTCAAGGTAGTTTTCTATAGTCTTGTTTGTTTTCTTGCCAAAAAGTAGAAAGGGGTTAGGTGGTAATAAGGGAGCCATGATATAGCCATTTATTACCCTGCTGGAACTGACCCAAAGTCCCCATCCACATCAACCCCAGGAGAGGTGCTGATCTTTTCTTTGGCCGTTCACCATATGGTGTGGTTTGAACTACATGGCTGAAACAAAGAAAAGCTCATTGTAATTCCCTCTGGGAAATCTTTGTGACCACATGTTCTGGCGCATGGCAGTGAATCTTGTACTTGGCGCGAGCAGCAGAAAGAGAATCCTCTTCCTCCATGAGCCCTGAACCTCATTTCCATGTCTGGAAATGGATCAATTCAGTCACTGAGATTAAAGAATTATATGCTTTAAAGAGCTATCTGCTGGGTTAAAACATGCCTATCATGCCCATGAGGAAAGATGCCCATCACATCCGTCACTCAAGTTTGTGGGCTTTGTCTATAAAAGCAAGTTGTGGAGATTCAAGACACTAAAATATTTACTTTTCACTTCTTTATAGGTCACTGTGGTGGATATTCCTGGTCCAACTCAGCAAGGGCCTATCACTGTATGGAGGGGTGAGGTGGGATGGGGGGATGGAGAGAGAAAATTAGTTGATGGTATTTATCTTGCTTGTTTTCTCCTAGACATTTTAAAATTGTCTGGCTTCCTTTTATAGGGACATAGAGCCAGAAACAAAACTATCTAATTTCCTGATTTCTGTAGCTGAAAAGATAAACAGGTTTTCTGGCTTTCAATGGTCTCCTATCAAATACTGAGAAGGGCTGTGTAAAGTCAGGTCATTGCATGTTAATTGAGCTTTTTTTCTCTGAAAATCCTTGCCACAGATGCTCCAGAGAACATTAACAAAACAGGCTCTATCTTCAGAGGGCTTTAGCACTTTTTATAAAATCTATTTTTAGAGATCTTCGGTGCTAGATAGAAGGAAGAGTGAATGAAGAGAACAGACGAGAAGGAATGGTCAGAGGATGGTTTATATTTGGAAACCACCTCTCTGCATGTGGTGCCATTGTTGATGATGACAAGATCCAGGCTGCAATCCTGTGAGCGGGTGGCTGGGTTGTGGTGGAGGGAATCATCTTTATTTCTAAAGAGGTCAAGAGAACTTCTATTTGTTAGATCACTTACTTCAATGTTGAAGTTTCTAAAACTGATGACGTGATTGTATGGGAAATAGGACGTCTCTCTGAGTGAATGAAGGAGAGGAGACAGACATAACAAACACAAAGAGAGATAACACTGGTAAAATCTGATGACATGTTGCAAAGGAACTACAACTTGTGAAAATGGGAGGAGAATTTATTCAGGTGTAAAGACTGGGAGCATAAGACCCGTTAGCCTAAAATGCTTAAGTGAGGTGCATTAAGTGAGTAGGAGAGGAAACAAAAAGCAGAGGGCCTCAAAACTCAGGACATGGCCTCATTAACTAGAAAAGAGGTATTGGAGAAGAGTTTAAGGATGGAGAAGTCTGTTGACTGCAGACCCTGAATCCGATAGGACACAGTAGTAAGGGTTTGGGAGGAGAGGAGAAAATAGGAGATAGGTCATAGTAGAATATATTCAGAGCCGTATGGGAATAAATGTCTGTGTGATGACTAAAGATTCAGGATTCTGGGGTGAAAGGAGAGGTTTGTCATTACTAATGCGATGGACCTTTTAGTAAAAGCAAGAAAAGACAAGATTTCCTTGTGACCAGGATGGTCCTCCAGACTGGCAGTGCTGGAATATTGTGAAAATAGAAGAGGCAACAGCCTGTGATGGGGAGGGCAGGTAATGACCAGTGTAGGTCCACTGTTCTGCCCAGATACTGTAGCAAAGGTCACACTTACCCTTGGCAAATTTACTATATCTACTTATCTTTAAAACTGATTAATGCATAGCTGTTATATAAAAATAGATCACCACAACCCCCAATGTTAATCATAACTACTGTGTATTAAGCACTTGGTATGGGTCAGGTGCTTTGCATACAATATTTTTTTAATCCTAACAACAGCCCTTGATGTTAGATACTACAATCTTAATTTGCAATGATGTAATTTCAGTTCTTTAAGGCTAGGGTCTTTGGAACATGAAACTAGAAATTAGTCTACGGTTTTCCGGCTTCAGAACAAATAATCTTTCCTATCTTTTCAAATTGATTCCTACCTTATAGCTGAAATCGATTTCTAATGAAATCTACTTGTCACTGTACACTGATAGTTCTCAAAGTGTTGTCCCAGAACCAGCAGTACCAACATCACCTGTGAACTTGTTAGACAGTCAGATTCTCTGTTTGCCCCACACCCACCAAATCAGAGAAGCTTGGGAGTGAAACTCAGAAACCTACCTGCCTTTTATCAAGTCCTTTGACTCTGAGGCATGTGCTAAATTTTGAGCACTACCGCTTAGTCAGGAAACTGTAGAATGTACAGGGCACATAATTAACACTGCATCTTCCCTTTTTTTGTATGTGCAAAGAATTCGAGCACCTGCTCAGTATAGTAACAGCATGCGATTCTGAATTTCAGTTTTGCAACAAAATCTCGTGAGAGACATTGTTTGGAAAACAGTCCCTCAACTTTTTATCACTATGTTCGAGATACCCCAAGCCTCAAAAATCCACCCAACCAGGGGTCGGGTCTTAACGAATCACAGGTCGACTTCATCTTTTGCTCTTCTGTCAGGTATTCCTCATGATATTTCATCCATTCTTTGACCTCTATTTTCAAGTTATTTTCTGTTTCGTGCCTCCAAAGCCTTAAATCTGTTTCTCCGTTTCTTTTTGCCTAAAGAAAAGGTGTATTCGAGGGTGTGGTTTATTTCAGCAAGGAGCCTCAGGAAATCTTAGCAGAAAAAGGTCATCACGTCATTACCTGCCATCAGATGTTGGTGCACTGATATGAAAGTTTAGGCAGTAACTTGATAAGCACTGATATTACTGGCAAACACTCTCTAGTAGATAGCAGTGAACAAATTTATTCTGTGAAATCACTTTGCTGAAATAGGGCTTTAAAGGTTCTGACTGGAATGACCAAACATTTTAAAAAATGACACTGTGCCTAGTATAGGGTAAACCATCAAAGAACGTAAATGGATCAATGAATGAATGCATTCAAGAGTCAGGAATTCAGACTACATTCTGAGAAAAGAAGGCACAAGTATAATACATTCTCTGATCGCAGGTCAACATGGAGAGCTGATTAATGTTTTGGAGTGGTAAACACATTAAAAACATGACTATTAATCAAAAATAACTTTCCTCATATTATCAATATCCAATAAATGTTTACTGTGGTTTCTGGTAACAATTAAGGATACATTCCTAGAAAATATTGGTTTTATTTGGAGATGAAGGTATTGAGAATTTTGTTGAGTGACTGCATTCTGGGATATGTATTTGTTGCTTGTATCCCCAAAGGTACAGGGATTCCATACCTATAGATATACAGTATATTTTGAAGAATTCTAATTATTTTGATTTATCAAAAATTATCTGGAATAGTTTGAATACACCAAATTAATGAAGGGAAGTATGCTTCATGACACTAACTTCCATCTCTCCTGGGGTCCCTTGAATTGTCTGGGCCACAGTCTACTCCCATAAAAAGGAAAAATAATAAGATAACCATATGTACATGGTACTGGCTTCTAATTTAGTTTGGGGTTTCCTGTGGAAAATAATCATACTGGACTTTTTTTTTTTAATAGAAGAAAATTTAAACTCTAATTTTTTGATTAAAAAATTAAGTTATGCTATCTGTCTATAAACTTAGACTTTCTACAAGGCCCCAAACTGCAACAAGATATTCTTTCTCCACATACCACGAAGGGCTTTATGAAGTACCTTCTATGTGAGGTCTGGGCTCTTTCTTTCATGTAGAAAGTGAGGCCGGAAACTATTATTATATTGAGTATATTCTTAGGAAATAACTAGAACTGTGCTAGGAGTTATCCTGTGTATTACCTCATTTAATATTACCTATGAAATGTAAAGGAAATAATATACAGCTACATTACATTTACATTATAATGACAACTTATAAGAGTACAAGTAAGCAAATATTGTGTACTTTATTATTTCTTTATAACTTTTTCATGTGGAAAAATAAACAAGTTCCTTAGGAAAAACATATACAGCATTAGGCAATTGCACAGTGTTATTGATTACCTGCCCTTTCACAGGCTCGGTCCCCAGAGATGCTGTTAGATGCAAACACTATTGAAACACAAATCTTTCTTATTCATTGATAGCCAACTATCTCAAAATCAAGATTTAATCACTATATAAAATAGATAGTATAGTTATCAAGCCCATTATATGGATAAAAAAACAAAATCTGATAAACGTTAAATAATTGGCACAAAGCCAATAAATGGAGGCACTGGTACAACTTCAGGCAGCCTGGCTGCAAGTCAGTGCTTTTACATCGACTCCTGAGGCCCTTTCATTATACAGGATGGGGATAGAATGATGATGCTGGACCTATACCATTTTTAGAGTATTTTTTATCTTTTATCCTTAAAAATTGGGAGAATCTTAATGTTCTTCTTCTTTAATAAAGTTCTGTATTTTTAAATTGGATCCGCTTTGTAGTGAACAGGAAGTTAACTTTATTCTGTCTTAGAAACAATAATAGAGCTGTACAAAAATTTAAAGTATGCAAGAATACTACGGCGCCTGTGACGCTCAATCAGTTAAGCGGTTAAGCATCTGTCTTTGGCTCAGGTCATGATCCCAGGGTCCTAGGATCAAGCCCCACATGGCATTGGGCTCCCTGCTCAGAGGAGAGTCTGCTTCTCCCTCTCCCTCTGCCCCTTTGCCCCCACTTGTGCTCTCTGTCACATATATATGTAAAATCTTTAAAAAAATAATAAGATAAATAAAACATGCAAGAATACCTAATAAACAGTATGTGCACACCTTGGGGTGACTGTTTCTACTACAATTTTTAAAAAAGATTATTTCCATGGTTTAGATGCAAATATATATTCATTATTTGGGCCCTCATCTCTAAATGATTCCTAAGAGTAGCTTGGGAATAACATGTGTTTATAAAGAAATCTGCACGGTGGGAAAGAATGGGAGAGGTATAGAAAAGGAGGTAACTGAAAAATAAAACTGAAAGCAATCAAGATATATAAACTCACTTATTGAAATTTAACTGAATTAAAGAATTGTGCTTGAAACCAAAGTAAGCGGAACTCCCTTGGGGAACCATTACCGGCACTCCCTTGGGCAACGACCTGCATTGAATAGGATTTCTGACTTGCTTCACTAGAGAACATGGTCTCACCACTCACCAACTTTCTGATCTTTGAATTCGTCTTGATTTGATATCTTTGAAAAAAAATGGGTTTTGTTCCATCATGTAATAGAATATTTAAATCACAGTGGAGTGCTGACTAACCTCAGCGAGACATAGGTAATTTTGGAATCCTTTTGAAATAAGTTGCTAACAATTTACCCAGGTTCTTAGTATCAACCTTGAGCCCTGAATACATACCAGTAGATGCATGACCCCTGATCTAATCAGTTTCAAATTTTCCTTTGCAGATTCATAACTGGTTTTTGATAGTCCCTAATGTACTTCTTCTCCTTCATTACTGACTACAAACCTTTATTCAGAATCCTATACAATTGGTTCTTAAAATACCATCAAAGACTAATTCTCTGGAACCTGAACTTTTATGGTCACACAGTACTGTAAAAAATTAAGTTCACTAAAAAGTGTGACCGAACTTAGACTGAATTTTATTGCAGCACAGTTGGATAAATGAATATTGAATGGGAATTTGCATAGGGAAAAATGGCACAACTACACCAACCTTTTTCAAAAATAGAGTTTGAAAATGTGCAGCTGATATCAAGAAAAGGTTTATTGTCACATTTGTGGTTGTGCAGTTATCAAGTGCATGGCTGCCCATACTTCATCAATTAACAGTATGACCATTCTTCAAGACTGAGATGGGTCAGACTTCTGGGAAGGCTTCCCTGATCACATTAGTCCACAATGATTTCTCTCCTTGGTAAACTCTGATGTCGCTCTCTGAATCACACTGCTCAATAGTATTTATATGCTGCTTTACTTGTTTCCATGTACTCAGTCTTATTTAATCAACAGAACTGTAAGCTCTTCAAGGGCAGAGGTCAGACCTGCTTTGCATATTCCCCAAGGTATTTAGCACAAGTGCCTGCCATGAAAATATTTCGTTGAAGGATTCACTGACTCAAGCGCCATGTTATTATTCACTTTGGTATCTAGATGACCCTTGAGAACTGATCTTTTTCTTCTCTGAACTTCTGAGACCTCTTGCTCTAATATGCAACACAATGCTTACGCATGTGCTCTCTTCTATCATGATTTAACTGTTCTGGATGTGTTTATCTTATTTCTCCTCTGTTAGGTTGTACTAGGTTAAATCAACTGATAATCATTTACGTTTAAACATTTTGATCTGTACATCTCTCAGCATCGTGTCATCTATCTAAAATGTTCTTAAAGCAGGATCTGTGGCATATTTTATCACCAGCCCTTTCCCATCCTGAGCTTCGTAGGTGTTAAATACTTAACTGATCAGCTCAAACATAAATCAAAGGCCAAAGTCTCAGAAATTATGCTTTATGATTTATGTGACTTTATGTTTATTATTTTATGAATATTTTATTTATGCATTAAAAAGCATCATTCTATTTATATCTACAAATATAGAGAATTTGCTTTGTTTAAAAAGAAACAATCAGCCATGGATCTTGCCACTCAAAAATCAGAATATGTGAGAACCTATAATAAATATAAGGTTACACATTCTCTTGGCCAAAGTGCAGAATCTAGTCATTCCACAGAAGCTTGGATTCTAAGAGGTCTGCCATCTGAGCCAAGCAGTCCGTGAACCAACTCCTTGGAGCATGGCCTCTTCTGTGTGTGATGATTTTTCCAGAATAGAGATTCCACTAGCTGTACTGATAACCTAATTTAGTGTCTAATTTTCATGGCCATGAAGAAATTCCTTTGTGTGTCTAGTACAAATGTCTTAGTACAATTTGAGTCCATTTCTTCCTTATTTAGCTCTCTGTAAAGCTATGTCACTATTGATCAACTGTTTCCTGCTCTTCCTTCTCTGCTTGGATTGTGAGAAAGCTGAGGAATTGCCATGTAGTTAACAAGCACCAAGGAACCTGCCTGCACCATCTGTGCTCATTTAATATCTACTTTAAAAAAAATCTCAGTTTAAGAGAAAGAAAATGTGGTAGTGTTTCAAACTGATGGAAGTAAAATACGTATGTAGTGACTAGGTTCAAAATACCGGCCTTACGAAGAATTGTTATTATAATTAGTGTCAATGGTGATAGACAACCTTTTTGCAACTCTCTCTGAGAAACATCTGTGAAATATGTCCTGAAAACATTCTGGCTACTGACTAACTGTCAAACACAGACTCAAATAGCTGGAGCCCTCAAATACAGAATTTTGCCTTCCTGAATGCTTTTGCTTCCTTTCTGAAACCTGTCAAGCAGCCTTGCCACTTATTTCCTTCTTCCCCTCCTCTCTCCCTGACCTAACACGACATATCCTTAAGGAACAGTGTAAGACTCTCTCCTCCATGAAGACTCTCCTCTTTTCTGATCCTTTGCGTTTGTATTCAGACTCTATAAGTTTAAGTTAGCTGTAGGTTTAGTTTGTTTTCCAATAGATTCATATGAGTTAGTCTTCTCTCCCTAGTTCTGCTATAAAATTCTTTAGGGCAACAGTACACATTAATTGATTAATAGTCCCTGACAAAATGATTCTTCTTTTAGATTTCCAGGCAGAACAGAAGAACCTCTGCATAGTAAAACATACGCACGCGTGCACACATACACACATCAGAAATCACTGGAGATTCAGACCCAATATTATGAAATGAGTCAGACTTCCTCTGTATGTATCACTGTTGGCTCCTGGCTTCCCTTAACTTGACATTCTTGAGTGACTCCGTTCGTCTAATCCAATTTTGGTAAGCAGCAGAGAAATAATTATGGCCTCCTAGATAGGCCAGCACGAGTTTGTCAAGGTACAATGAAAAATGTTGAGTCTTTAACTCCTGCTTCAACCACATATTGAGAATATTTTAAAGCCTACTTTAACCACACATTAAGCATATTTTATTGGACTTTCCTAATATCACAGCACAGCTTTCCTCAGCTGGTTTCCTCAGTTACCCATAACTCCTTGCTTTAATTAGTTGTTTTAACCACAACCTATTATAAAAACAAGTTAAAAAATAGAAACACAGTAGATTGAGGAGGTGAGAAACAAGGGCTCCTGATCCAAACTACAGAGAGGAGGCCCATCACTTACAGTGTGGTTGTGGACAGGTTATCTAATCTTACTGATCCCCAGGCTTGTCACCTCTTAAATGGGGAGAGTAATAATACTTCCATCACAGAGTTGTATTAGGCGTAAATAATTGAGTATATATTAAGAAGTTAGAACAATACCTGGTACTTAGAAGCACTATGTAACTGTTAGCTATTAATTACATTCAAACATTTTAAAACAACTTTAAAAGACTCAGTGCATGCTCTGTGGGATGAAACACGTAGGCTGATGGACACAAGTGAGGCATAGACAAGGTGCAGTAGAGGCATAGTGTGGGGCTTGCTTTGGTTGCTGAGGGAATCGAAAGACTTGTACAAAAGCAGCTTAAGGTGATTTTTGAATGAGGAAAAGGAGTTTTTAACAAGCAAAGCAAAGGAAAGCAATTCTAGGCAAAGGGGACACTTATGCAATAGAATTGTACTAGGGACAACCCGCACAGCACAAATAAACCATTGACAGGTAGTCTCTGTCCTATGGAAGCTCATATGTAGGAAAGATGGGACACATCATATATAATCATAGCACTGGAGAGAGTGTAATGAATTTCATGTGAGCACAGAAAAGTAGCAAATAGCCACACAATTGTAGCTGTCCTTTACTGAATATCATTTGGTCCTCATACCAACTTTATATTGTGGATATTTCCTCCATTTTACAAGGGAAGCAAGTGAGGTATACAAAGATTGAAAAAATCCACAGAAGGTCACACAACTAGTTAGCGGTAGAATGAGATTTGCAACCTAAATTTATCTGTTAAGATGATAAAATTAACAACAAACTAAGTTTGATTATATTTAAACTATATGTTAATTGAAAGGAGGAATCCGCATGAGGGAAGTTAGGGTTTGAGGGGTGGTAATAGGTGCATGGTTCCCAAAAGTAATATTTTGAAAAAGCAACCCAAACTGAGAGTCTGTTTATTGAGAGGACTCATCTCCTTTTCTCTTAAATAAAACATCTCTGAAATGGCTGTTTGATCATACAATAAATAATTACCATAATTACACCCATAAATATGCACTCCATTTACTCAACAATCAATTTAACTGACTTTCCCCCCACTGACTTGACACTGAGGAGAATGGTAGGTAGGCAGAAGAATATCTACATATTAACATTTATGGAATAGCTCTCGAAAATTGTTCTTAACAGAGCTTATCGAAACAAAACTAAAACCTTGGTAAACATTAGTCATGCTAATATAAATTGTTGGTTTGAAGGTTTATCTAAATTGTTTGCCTTGTACATCCTTATGGACAGTCTAGATAAAAAAGGACATAGTATGAGCAAGAGAAAGCAGGCAGAGAAAATTTGCAAGAACAGGTGTGCTATTTTTCTACCAATCATCTCATTCCTATCGACCTTTTCTTTAATTTAAGCTATTCTGGTCTATTCTGCTTGCTGTTTATTCTCTGTGCTGGTGCATTTTCATTTCTGCTCTTTTATTGACTTTTGGTTCCCATTCCACTGAAGGTCACGGCTCCCTGGTTACCTTCTGCCGCATCCCTAACAGAAGGCACAGGAGGCTGGGTCTTCATATACCAAACTAAGTGAGAACACTAACCCAGTTATCCAAACAGTTGAGGAAAAAAACATTTACGCATCTGAACCATCCATCTAATTGATTTTTTTTCCACTTTACTTATCGCATCTGTCCTGTGAATACTGTCAGTCACATTCCAGCTGAAGCCATAATTATGCCCATGAATGTTCACTCCATTCAGTCAAACAATCAATTTAACTGACTTTTCCCCCCACTGACTTGACCGGTCGGTGGGAGTGACAGATTAGTTGTTTCAGAGTCTTATAGAAACGGCCTTCGAAATTATGTTATAAAAGCATGTCTTAAGCTAGTTCTGGATAGTTCTCTGATGTTTCCTGTATCCTGTGCATTTATTAAGGACTCTCTCCATGAGTGAGTGGCAGAGCAGCTTTAAAACAATTACCAGCATTTAAAAAGTAATTACCAGAGAATTCCAATGCAAACAAAATATCTGTTTTGACTACCATGAACAACTCTGCACAAACATTTCCCTCCCTCTCTGTCTGTGTCACAGATGTAGCTATCCATTTCACAGTAGATTTAATTACAAATTTGTCTTCCTTATCTTCTAGGCCCACACTGCTGCTTGAGAAAAATAGAAATAACACAGGTAGTGGTGGGTGGTGGCAAGAGTTAGAGTCCAGAGAGGTTGAGGATAAAGATTTAAGATTAGGGAGGACTTTTGTTTTGTTTTGTTTTTGGTAGTAGTAGTAGTGCACATAGCCTTGTAATCATTAACCTAAAAATGCGTTGTTTACAATTCATCAGTAGTTAACATATTCTGAGAAACTTGAATCATCATCATATCACGCACTGTTCCATTTGTTGCTTTGTAAGAAATATTTTTAAAAAATGTATGACATTTTGGATTTAGTTTTTAGTTTACTATCTTGTTTTGTTTCTCTTATTGAAGTTAAGTTATACCACCACCTTTTGGTATGTATCTCTATAAATATGGGCATGCAAATATATCTGATATATATGCTGTTTTCTTAAATCTATCCTTTTGTGGAAGATAATCTCAAGACTTGGGATTTTATGCATTTGTTGAATTCATGTGAACACTTCTCCAAGAATAGTATAATCCTCTGAACCTCTGTTATGTAATATGGCAGCCTTTAGCCACATGTGGCTGTCAAGCACTTGACATGTAGCTAGTCTGAATTGAGATGCATTGCAAAAGTTAGTTAAAAGGAAAAAAAAGACTGCAAAGCATCTCATTAGTAATTTTGTATAATGATTACCTGTTGAAATGACATTTTGGATTTAGTAGGTTAAATAAAATACATTATTAATTTTAATGTCACCTATGCCTTTTTGCTTTGTCATGTGACAACTAGAAATTTTTAAATTTCCAATGTGGCTGGCATTGTATTTCTATTTGCTAGCACTGCTCTAGATAAGGAAGGGCTGCCTCATGGATCTGTAAAGACATTGAGAGAAGAGACTCTTCTAACTGTACGGTTTTGTCCTCAGTGGAGATGGACGCTGGCACTTCTGGGAGGAATGAAACTGATCGCTGATTGCATTCTTAATTAGCCTTGGAATTAGAAGACTTCTGAAGTCCACAAGGGTGCCCACTGGCTAAATTTTTGGCAGAAAAGTACTGCCATTTCAGCTAAAGGGAAAATTTGGTTGGAAGGAGTAGAGGAAGAGAAGAAACAAGAAAGAAGGCCAAAACATAGATAGAACTTCACCATTAAACATAAAAAAATAAACAATTGCCTCATTTGGTACTATTTCGGTAGAACAAAGACAGCTAAGTAATTTGATAAATCGGGTACTTTCTGCCAAGAAGCAATCTATATTTCCATTCGTTTTCCTGGTAAGGACCCACAGAGGCAATTTTGTGGTTGAGCATAAACTAGTGTTTTGTTCTTGTAGCACATTTTTTGGAAATTTTGCTTTTTTTTTGCCAAGACCTTCCTACCATTGATACCTTGATAAATAGAATGCTTTCTACCACTTTTTTTTTTTTTTTTTTTTTTTTTTTTTTACCCTACTTGTCAGGGCTAGAACTACACTCCTTGAGACTAAGTTATTCAGCAGTGAATTGTCTCAGTACAGCAGCTAATGTCCTGGGAGAGAGAGTTTACCACCCACACGACAGAACAAAAAGTACTCCTATGGAGTAGAAGACCAATGCCATATATAAAAGGAAGTTTGCTGTTATAGTCAGAGAACTTTACTTTAAAATATCTCATCCAAAAATAGGCAGAAAATTACCATATCCAATCAGTCAAATTGAAAGCCTGGCTCCTGTCTAAAAGTCCCTTGTTTGGGGACCACCTTCCATTCTTTTGAAACACATGGGAGCATGGTTGTCATGAAAATGTAATGCTTCTCCTTGAAATGCTAATCCTTGTTGCCACTTTATCATCTCAATGAATCTGAACCCTCTAACGGGAATTTTATTAAGATAATGGCATTCTTTGTGGTGTTTGGAGAGGTGATCTCTTCTGAAATAGATAAACTCTAAATCATTCCCAAGCATCACAATAACATGTGGTCAAATAGATGCAGGGAAAAAAAGTCAACAAACGGGATTACTGTTGCTTCTGCATGTAGATTGAGTCTATACTGATACCAATATTTTCTGATCAAATCAATTCAATAACCAATAGTTTAACACGATTGTAACATAGAAAGATTAAAAAACAAAACCAAAAAACTTAACTTCACTGGCTTATTAGAGAGGGGGCACAACTTAAGAACCGCCAAAGGGAAGAGATGTATAGGGTAAGTATGGGGGGGAGGGAGAGGTCTAAATCTCTATGCTCTCTGCGTGTATATCACTCTCTTAGAGCTTCGATGTGCTCACCAATCCAGAAGCCCCAGAATATAAATGTAGCACTTTTAAATGTATTATTATATACATTATGAATCATTTTTTAAATCAGAATCTATCACTACCTTCCTTATATCCTCACTATCCACAGCTTCAACCTACATACCATTTTAAGGGGCAGTCAGTACAACCACCAGGTACCTGAATTTCAGGACTGTCTTCATCCTAACAGAAAGCACATGCATCTCACCCTTTATGTTCTGAAATGCAACTTTTCATGTGGAGACTCAGTGCAAGGAAATTATACATTTCCCCCCATCTGGATTAGGAGAACATTTTTTATGCTTAGAACCCTGCACGAACTTGTAGTTATTTTTCTATCTGGCTAGCACTTGAACTAAGTTTCCCTTAAAGTAGGGACTATCTGACTACATCACCAGGACCTAGGACACTACTTAGAATATAGAGGTGATTAGTGTATTGCTGAACTTTTCACAGATACTGGGCAAATTTGATTTTTGCCTCAGCAGGAAATTCTCCCATGCTCTTATTTCTAGTGCTTTGTTATTGTACTTCCAATAAAGCATTCAGTAGAAGTGCTTCATATGTGCATAAAATTTACGCCAATGAAACAAATGAACTTGGGGAGTATAGGGAAGAGAAAGAAACTATTTACTTAGTGCTGATGAGTTCTTCTAATAAAACACATAATGAACATTTAGTCCCAGAGTGAGCATGAAATGGAAGACGTACACTTGTGATTCCTGTAGTTTGCTTCAGTTTGCATTTCCTTACAGAAAGTGAACAACTTGCTATAAAGACTATACTATTTAAATATTTATTTATCTATCTTTCATGTAATCTATCTGAGATAATGACCAATAAGAAACCCACCACAAAAGAAACAATGGTCTAATCCCATACACAGGAAAAGCTGTCTGGCCATAAGTATTGAAGAAAGGTATTTTTGATCCCAATTTGTCATGTTTTTATGAAAGATTTAAGGGATATTCAAGAGTAATTGAAATGCACAAACTTCTACTTCCCCATAGTAATTAAGAACATCAACTTTCATATCAGATACATCTAGAGGTGACACCTGGTCCTATCACAGATTAGCAGTTAAACTGAAAAAGTTATGTAATGCCTTAGGCTCCAGTTTTCCTGTCTGCAAAATGAGGTAACAATAGCATTGTTGGGCAATCGGATGAAGAATTATATTTGGAGAATGGATCACTCTACAGATTTTACTAAATGTTTTATATGCTAGGCATAGTAACGGTAATGCATTTAGTTACTAGTGTTATTATTCTTATTTCTAATTGTTTTGCTAACCTGCTTTCCTGACTTGCTATCCTTGAACCCCCCCTAAGCCATTCTTTCTCTGGTGATCACCTTTCTGCAAAGCCCCATTACCTCAGAATGACAGTAATTTTCTCGTTTACAGTATAAATATACAGAATATTCTCATAACTGCATTTAAATTCAAAGGGGGGATTTTGGCTTTTGTAGTTATTAAGCATTCTTAATATTTTAAAAAAGTGGTTAAATGTCATATGTACATTCTTTATGTCATATTCACCATAGTAGAATTTTAAAAATTATTTTAAAAATATTTTCTTCCTAAAATTCTGCAAATAAATAAATGAAAAACACATCATTAGATTTCTCATGTTTTAGCTAACTAGAATATGAAATACATTTTATAATCACTTTGGAATTTGTACATTATTGATCTGTAGGAATCAACACAAGAAAAGCATAGTTCTAAAGAAGATTTAGAAGGAGAAAAATGTTATTTTTTATTTAAGCCCTGTATTAGTTATTTATGTAGTTCTTCACTATACTCAGAATAAGGACATTAATTTATTTCTCATTTATGAAACATTAATATTTTTTAAAACTTGAAATTTATCACTGGATGTAATAATGTATAAAATGTATTTGTAGATTAACTATATTTGAACATTCTTAATTATAATTTTAAGTCGAGTAAATGGTCATTAAGTTGGGTAATGGCCATTTACAGAGGAATTGGTGATTGATACACAGTCATGTAAGTAAAGTTGCCATGTCCAATACTGCTCTAATAAGACATTTATCTTAGATCTGTGTGTCTAAAATTAATGATTAATTAGTTTAATTTAGTGTAATACCTCATGGAGGCCCTGTCCTCTGTTCTTAATTATTTTATTTTATTTTTTTAGAGAGCGCTTTAGCACAGGAAGAACTATTCAAGATTCAGTTTTCTGCAAATTGCCAGTAGAAATCATCTACTATTTGCAATATTTCTGGTGCACATATTAGTTGCTTTCTTATTCAAGACATTTTGAGATATTAGCATTATCCCTTGCTGAACATGTGAATTTAACATAACATTTTTTAAATATCTTTTGGGGAAAAATTATCTTTCATCTAAAGATCAGGCATTTCGTTAAATGACATTCTACCTTACAGTCCAAAATGAACCCAATCTGAAGGTCAATTTCTTTCATAACAAAATAACTCATCCAGTTTATGGTCAAATCATTGAAATGAATCTCAATTATAGTTCTTCCAATTGGTTCACATTGATAACATCTCATTTTCAAGAATCACCACCTGTAGAGGATTTGTCAGATGTTTCCATTCATGCTCATTAACTGTGGAGATGTCCTGATATCACAAGGGAAAGGTAACTCCCAGGTAGAGGTTTATATGAAGTCATACTGACCCAGGTGTTAATTAAAAATGCGTTTTCTTTAGTCCAACACCAGAGGTACTAAATATAAATCTTTGAAGATAAAGCAATTAAATCTACATTTTAAATATTTTTAAAATATTTACTAAGATTTTGATATTAGTATCCACTAACCGTTTTCTTGTGCACAAACACATAAGTGGTAAAGTCAGTGGGTAGATACCCATATTGAGCAATATCCACCATCAAAGATGTTGAACATGTAACTAAGTGACCACCTATATTGGATCACATATTTTCGGTTTTGGATTATGGACAACATATAAATTGGTTGAAAATATCATATATCTGGGGTAAAAGCTGTATTAATCATCAAGGCAAAATGTCCTGCTCAGGTAAAATAACAGCAACACTGGGAGTTGAGGAGAATACCTATTTTAGTAAGTACAGGCAAAATAAACATGTATAAAGTAAATAAGACTGTAGACTGAGAGAATCATTTTTTGAAAAGTGAGGGGTATGGCAAAGGAAAGCATCAGTGTAATAAGGAGAACTTTGGACTTAAGTGCAACTTGCTCTCTGAATGTTAGGGAAGCTTAATGCAAACAACCAGGAAGTTGGAGAACCCAGAAGGAGAAACAGCCTTCCCCTGAGTCATTTTCCTACACAGCACTTCTCCATCGCTTCAGTAAATGTGCACACAGCTCAAAACATTTACTTTGAATCTCTATAGAATCAGCCTTGCCCAAACCAATTGTGGTTCTTGGACCAGCAGCATCAGCCTCACATGGGGGTTTGTTCCGTATGCAAAATCTCAGATCACACCCCAGACTTACTGATTCAAACCTGCAAATAAACCAGATGCCCACGTGATTCACATTTCCATAAAAACCTGAGAGGCACAGGCCTGAAAAATTTTCAGTTCAAATATTAAGAAATGATATCTGCCTTCTCCTTGTTTCACTGACCCTTCTCTTTTCCTAGCATGCCCTCCTAACCCTTCTTTTTGCTCCCGATCCCACCATCTTATATGAAGCTTTCCTCAGGCACCAGATTTGTGGAAGTCCTCTCTCCTAGGCATCTACATAAATTTTAATTAGAGACTTCTTCTACAAGAATTTCTATTTACCCTTTTTTTTAATTGAGAAAAAATACGATGTTTATGTATATTTGCATCTTCAGCATTCAGTGGTGAGCTTGTCTTATTTTTATTTATTTTTAAGCACCTATTTACAGTAGAAATGTTGTAGATTTGGAGACTACGTTCAAAGATGAACCAAACATATAATTCTCTGTATAACAAACAAACAAAAACTTTGAAATTTTCAAACATGAATGTGGAGAAGTAAGAGTGAATGAAGTCCAATGCAACTGTGTGGGTTTGGCTCAGAATATCTATTCTAATTTTCTTCTGGTGTGGCTTCCCTGTCCTGCGCGGAGCAAAAGGCTAAAAACAAAAACTTCTCCAGTTCTTTTTCGGCTGGTGATCCAAGTTTGGTTTGTATTCCACAACAGATGCAATCACATGAGATTTGAAACTGGAATTGAGATAAGTGGTGTATTGAGCATGGGTTTTATCAGTGTGGATTATAGCAAATATGGCATGGTTCTGGAACAAACTCTGTCTCTAAGGCTTGTTGATTTGGCAGAAATGGCTCCTTGATAGTAGAAAATGTGGCACAATGTGGGACCCTGAAGCTATAATGGCAGCATCCTGATTTTTGCACATGAGGTTTCCTGAGCAGAGCACACTGATTCTGTTCTGGAACCAGTTACTGTAACTAATTTAGCAGCTCAGATGAAGGCCGTCCTATATTTATAGATGTAACGAGGGATGTCCCCTGATTTGACAAGCAGCTTTCTAATCATAGCAAAAGAAGCAACTCCTTTGGCAGCCTGGTTCTGTAGTATAGATTTGAGAATAGATTCTGGAATCTCATTCTACAGATTTTTATTCAATCATCTTAATAAGTCTATAAGCCATCTGACATGCTGTAATAAATCCTTTTATTCAAATTATATAGTCACATGGTATAGCATGTGACCCTTGATCGTGGTTTTGTGAGTTCAAGTCCCACTTGCACAGATTATTTAAAATGTATTGAAAGATTATTTAAAATTAAAAATATATATATATATATTTAAAGATTTTATTTATTTATTCAACAGAGATAGAGACAGCCAGCGAGAGAGGGAACACAAGCAGGGGGAGTGGGAGAGGAAGAAGCAGGCTCATAGCGGAAGAGCCTGATGTGGGGCTCGATCCCATAACGCCAGGATCACGCCCTGAGCCGAAGGCAGGCACTTAACCGCTGTGCCACCCAGGCGCCCCTAAAAAAAAATATTTAAAAAATATTTTCTAAAGTGGAATCTATTCCCTGCAGAACATTGACTGATACGGAACTTCAAAGAGAATATACAGAACACATTAAAGGGTAGTTTTTAAAGGCTATTTTTAAAGTAAATCAAGTAATTGAGTCGAGTAATATATGACTCTGATAATAGGTCTCCCAGTGTGATCTCTTTCTGTTTCACTTCTAGTTAATTTCTGCTTCCTTCTCTCTATTCCTTATCTGTTGTCTTGCCTTTCAGAGAAAAGGTAAGAGTAGACTATTCACTCAGCCATAATAGCTGGGAGGAAATGGTTTTTTTTGAAATGCAATGTCATATTTCTAATTTGCAGTGTTTGATTTCTCATTACGGTGCAATGATCTTAATTCAAATCAAACTCACTTTCCATTTTATCCTCAACTGTACACTCTCTTACTTTTTTCTTTTCCTATAACAAAAAAACAAACTGAACCAAAAAAAAAAAAAAACCAACCCCACACAAAAAACAAAAACCAAAAAAACCCCAGTTAAACTTCCTTTTCTTTTTCTTCATTCCCTTTTCTTTGGAAAAATTGCATTTAAAAATTGTTCAATTTACATAAAAAAACCAAAACAAAGCAAAACAGTTTATCCATTTCTTCTACCACCCTTCACCCCTCACCGCTTACAACCACCAGTCTGTTCTCTGTATCGGTGAGCTCGTTGTTTTTAGTTTTAGTTTTTGTTTGGGTTCCACATTTAAGAGAAATCCTGTGGTGTCTGTCTTTTCTCTGTCTGTGTTATTTCACTTATCATAATGCCTTTGATGCCTTCAAGTCCATCTGCATTGTCATAAATGGCAATATTGAATTCTTTTTCATGAATGAATAATATTCCACTGTGATTTATTCATTCATCTATTGATGAACACAGGTTGTTTCCATAAACTGGCTATTATAAATAGTGCTGCAATGAACAGGGGAGTGCATATATCTTTTTGGGTGGGTATTTTATTTTCTTTGGATAAATACCTAGAAGTGAAATTACTGAAGGTGGTTTTATTTTCAATTTTTTAAGGAATCTCCGTACTGTTTTCCATAATGGTTGCACCAATTTCTATTCCCACTAACAGTGCAGAAGGGTTCCCCTTTGTCAGCATCCTCACTAACATTTGTCAGTTCTTATCCTTTTGATAATATCCATTCTAACAAATGTCAGGTAACATCTCTTTGTGGTCTTGATTTGCATTTCCCAAATGATAATGATGTTGAACATCTTTTCATGTACATGTTGGCCATCTGTATGTCTTCTTTGGAAAAATGTCTTTTTAAATCTTTTACCCATTTTTTAATCAGATTGGGTTTTTTGGTGATTAAGTTATATGAAGTCTTTATATATTTTGGATATAAGCCCCTTAACAGATATATGATTTGCAATTATTTTCTCCCATTCAGTAAGTTGTCTTTTATTTTGTTGATGGTTTCCTTTGCTGTGCAGTTTTTGGTTTGATGTGGTCTCACTTATTTATTTTTGCTTTTGCTACTTTTACTTTTGGTTTTATATTTAAAAAAATTATCATCAAGGCCTATGTCAAAGAGCTTACTGCCTTATTTTCTTTTAGAAACTTTACAGTTTTAGTTCTTACATTCAAATCTTTAATCCACTGTTAATTTTTGTGTATGGTACACCATATATCATATGTGGTCCACTTTCATTCTTTTGCATATGGCTGTCCAATTTTTCCAGTACTATTTATTGAAGAGACTGTCCTTTCCCCTTTGTCATAAATTAATTGACCATATATATGTGGGTTTATTTCTGGGCTCCCTATTCCATTCCATTGACATATGTGTTTGCTTTTATGACAATACCATGCTGTTTTAATTACTATAGCTTTGTAATATAATTTGAAATTAGGAGGTAACTTGGTTCTTTCACAAAGATCACTTTAAGTATTTGGGATCTTTTGTGGTTACATAAAAATTTTAGGATTGTTTGTTCTATTTCTGTGAAAAATACCATTGAAATTTTGATAGGAATAGCTTTGAATCTGTCTATTGCTTTATGTTGTATAGACACTCTAACAATATTAATTCCATGAGCATGGAATACCTTTCCACTTGTTTGTGCATTCTTTAATTTCTTTTTTTTTTTTTTTTTAAGATTTTATTTATTTATTCGACAGAGATAGAGACAGCCAGCGAGAGAGGGAACACAAGCAGGGGGAGTGGGAGAGGAAGAAGCAGGCTCATAGCAGAGGAGCCTGATGTGGGGCTTGATCCCACAACGCCGGGATCACGCCCTGAGCCGAAGGCAGACGCTTAACCGCTGTGCCACCCAGGCGCCCCTCTTTTTTTTTTTTTTTTTAATATTTTATTTATTTATTTGACAGAGAGAGACAGCCAGCGAGAGAGGGAACACAAGCCGGGGGAGTGGGAGAGGAAGAAGCAGGCTCATAGCGGAGGAGCCTGATGTGGGGCTCGATCCCATAACGCCGGGATCACGCCCTGAGCCAAAGGCAGACACTTAACCGCTGTGCCACCCAGGCGCCCCCATTCTTTAATTTCTTTCATCAATGTCTTAGAGTTTTCAGAGTATAGGCATTTCACTTCCTTGGTTAAATTTATTCCTAGGTATTTTATTCTTTTTGATCAATTGTAAGTAAGATTGTTTACTAAATTTCTCTTTCTGATAGTTTATTATTTGTGTAAAAAGTCACAGCAGATTTTTGTGTATTGATTTTGTAAAATACATAATGTAAAAAAAAAACCCAACCACATTTATGTACATTTGTGTCTTTAGCAGTCAGCAGTGTGCTTGTCTTATAATCGGTAATTTGTAGAATTTTATGGATTATAAAAATCCAGAGGATCTAGAAGTCAAGTGATATGGTCAAAAATAGCAAATTGCTATAAAGGCAGGATTATGATGACAAAGGGGCCTATTTCAAATACTAACTCAATCAACATTAACTATTAACAAAGTTATATCATGATTATGATGATTGCTTTGTTTTCATTTCCAGTGATACAGCTGTTAATTGTTCACAAGCATTTTAAGCTGGCATAAGAACTAATAGAAGAACTCCAAAGAATTAGACTAAATTTCAATTTCTTCATAGTCTTTTTTTTGTATATGCAAAGTAAAAAGGAAGTTATACTTTAAAATAAACAAAGCCATATATGTCTGAAATGGAAATAACTTGCATTTATTTAAAAATATATATATTTCCCTTCTTTTCTCATTAGGTCTCCTATGCAACTCTCACTATAGTTAATATCTCTCTTCTGAAACTGCCTAGCAAAAGAAAAAAAAATAAAATTTTTTAGTAACTGAAAACTTGGAGATGAAATAACTTATATGTCTACATTACAAATTTTATTCTAAATAACATGTGAGCTTATGCTCAGAGTATTATAAAAGGTCAAATTCCCTCTTGAGAATTCTTTCTCAGGAAAGTAATTATATTAAAGCAAAATAGTGATTTAAAGGGACCAGCCATTGGATTAAAAGTGACTTTTATTGTTGTTTTCTTTGTTTTAGTCTCTACAATAAACAAGTATTTCTTTTTTAATAACACATTTTAAATGAAATGCAAGAAAAAGTATTATTTGAACACCAGGAAATATTCATTAGACTACACAATCTACAATAAAGACACAGCTTTGCGCTATGGCTACACAGTCTATGAATGCGATTATATTGCCTCTTTACTGGCAAACTCAGTCAGATAAATGTCGAATTAGTAGGTACTTTGTCAAACTATGTTAAATCTAACCAGTTTAACGGACTTATTTTTACTCTACTTGGGTAGACAGCATTTTTACCTTAGTTTTTAAAAATATTTAAATGCCTAGGTGGAAAAAAAAAGTAGTACCAAAGGACTTATATAAACACTGTTATCTCATCTTATTTTTCCCACCAACCCCTGCCCTACCATTCTGTTTAATCTTTGATGGTTATTGCAATACTTTCAAAGTGTTGGCTTACACTACTATTTCCTAATTTAGATAAAAACCTCCTGCTACATAAGGTGATAATTTAACTTATATTATGTCTCCCTTCCAGTTTACTCCCTCCTCTTCCTCACTTATAGTTTGTCTGAGGCCTTATATAATCAAACTCTACTCCATGTTTCATTCACTTTCAGTATTATCATTTGGCTTCCTACTATGTCAGATGAAAATATTAGCACCCTTACATTTCCTCATTCCTTTCAATTGATAGTTGTTGTTTTTTTTTTTTTTTAAGATTTTTTTATTTTTCAGAGAAAGAATGAGAGCACGCCTGCATGAGTGAATGCAGCAGGGTGGGCCAGAGAGAGTTTTAACATTGTGGATCCTGAGAACAGGACCCTGAGATCAAGATCCAAGCCAAAACCAGGAGTCAGATGCTTAACTGACTGCGCCACCCATGTGCCCCTTCATTTGCTAGCTTTTATGAAATGGACCTGTTCTTTTTCATTTTCAAAGTGTGTGTATATTTGTGTGTATTTATTTATTTTTTTTGCCATGTCTATGTTTCTTTTGACCAAACTTTTAGAGTTATGTATATTTTATTAGTATTTACAAGAACTTGCTTTTGGATTTGTTTGCCCCTCTGTGGTGTGTCTTTGTTGGTTTTCATAGCATTCTTCCCTTTGATGGTAGTAATTTGGATTTTTTTTTTTTTAGTTGTGTTCTATTTACTATAAAATTTTTCCTTCCTTGCTGGTCAATTGTTTTCTTTCTTTGGTTGGTTTCTGTAGATCTTTCCCATTTATTCTGCTGGTGATCCTTTGATATCCATTCATTTATAAGGATGGGAATCATGTTATGAATGCTAATATTCTCCCACCACCAGCCCTAATGTGGGTACTTGGATCTGTACTCTTGTTAAGTCTCTCCTCTGATTAAGAATGCCATATGGATGGGCGGGGTTTGATAACCAGCATGAGTTCAGCAGATGGAGAACTAGTCAATGCACCACTTTTTTCCAAAATTCTAGAATAAAGAGAGTTTTGTTTTTTGATGTCTAATGCTAACAGTGGGAACCCTAGTTCTCCGCGGTTAGCTAAATATGTTCAGTGTAATGTCTCTGGTTTTTGCTTAGGAGTAAACACCAAGATGCTGGTCAGTGTTAGTGAAATTATTAGGGGGTTGGGGAAGGTAGGAGAGGAAAGCCCCCAGGCCAGCTGTGTCATAGGCAGCTTTCCAGGGAAACTTCCTTCGCCCAGCCCCTTTCTCACCCCACCCTGCACTGTGGACACGAAGGCTTAAGTCTTTCTAAAGTTCATTCATTGGAGTCCCCTCCCACATTATTCTAGCTGGCATGTCATTGATCTTATTCTAATTTTTCATTTATTTTCAGGAGTCCATCAACTTTTTGCCTTTTTAAGCATGTCAAATATATTCATAGGCCTCTCTTGTTCTTTTTGATCCTGGCTATGGGTTTATTTTGTTTGTTCTCTTCCCATTTGCAATTGTATTTTAAGAATTATGTTCAAGTTTATAGTTTAAAATGACCTTTAATCTAGAATGCTAGTAAGAATCTAAATGAGATGTAGAACTCAATGGAAAAACTCTTCCACATCTTTAATATATTATGTCATAAATAGCAACAGCAATATAATAATTCCCCTATACAAAAACTTAGGTAAGTATGTATCCCCCAAAGTTGGGCTGAGTGGCTGTCCTTCTGTTTCTCTACGGTAACTCTTTCTATGATTTTCATGTAGATCGTTATGCTGATAAAAATGCCAGTATTTAAAAAGCATGTAAAAAATATGCCCAGCTGCATCTTAAGGACACATACTTAAGCATTCTATATTTAAAATGTATAAAATATAGTAGTAGTAACACTGTCTTGCATGCGTTTAGCATGCCAAAGGATTATACATTTCACATGCCCAAGGTTATTTAATGTTGACAACACCCCAACTACTATGTGGGAGGTAATGACCTCTTTTTACAAATGAGGAAACTGAGACTCAGACTTATCTGTTCAGCCTCAGGTGATAGGCGCTCCTCAATTCCACAGCTTTGGCAGCTATGGAGAAAAAAGGTACTGAGGCTGTAGGTGACTCTTGAAAGATTTACAGCCAGGCTGAAGGAACAGAAATGGGGCAGTGGTAGTCTGGCTATGGCCACCATCCAGCCAAGTCCGAGAAGAAGAAGCGAGTCTTCATGCAAGTTCACAAGTATGTCCTACAGTGGATAACTCATGGCCTGAACAGACCATCCCACTTTAGACATATTAAAACTGGGCGTGCAAACTTTCTGAACGAAACAACAGACTGGAGAGATTGACCACACCCAACCCTGACTTCTCTGAAGATAGGGACTGACATAGTCACAGAGACCAATCTAGAAACAAACTATACTGAACTACTTCGAACACACTGGCTATCCAATCTGCATACACACCCAGCACCTAGCACTATAGAGGTGTCCTGTCTTGACTAGGCTTCTAAACAATAACAACAACAAAAGTAATCTGATGTAATATCACCTGTCATATGCAGAAGATGTTCTCTTTTCTGCTGTGTAACAAATCTAGGCTCATCTGGGCAGTTTTCATGTACTCACTCTAGTCAGCACCCAGTGATCATTTTAAGCACAATTGCAAATTTATAGTCTCATGACAAATGACGGCAGATCATGATTTTATTTTTAAATATGTATGCATTTCTGAAAATTAATTTACTTAATTTATTTGAAATTAATCTTACATCTTCTAAAATATATTACCTGTCATATTTTGAAGTTAACCCATCTACATAATGCCTGTAAGAATTTTATTAATTTTAACTCTGTTACAAGAACAGATATTTTTCTAACAGAATCTGCTTATGCCCTTTAAGACATGCATTTAATCATGTGTTGCTCTCTTAGACTTTTATTATTTCATATTGAGAAAAAGTAATTATAAATTACATTTGAAACATGGAATACAACTGAGCAATAAAAAGGAACGAACCACTGATACACAAAGAAGTTTGGATGAATCTCAAGTGCATTAGGCTCAGGGAAATAAAGTCAAACCCAAAAGGTCATATAATGCATAATATCATTCATATAATATTGAGATGGCAAAATTATAGGGATAGAAAATGGATTAGTAGTGGTCAGGCGTTGGGCATGGTGTGAAGGGGGATAGTATTATAAAACCGTAGCATAAGAGAACTTCATAGTGACAGTGATGACTAATTTTGTGTCTTGATTGTTTTGGTGGTTATAGGCAACTAGAGGTGATCAAATGACATAGAACTTTATACACATATCGTGCCAATATCACTTTCCTGCATTATAATTAGGTAAGATGTCAGCATCAGGGGAAAGTAGGTTAAGAGCACACAGGACTCTTTTGTACTAACTTTACAACTTTCTATGAATCTATAATCACTCAAATAAAGGAGGTTAAAAAAATAAAAGTTAAAAGACAATTGAAATAAATATTTAAGTAGAAAAAAATGCATTATGTTTAGAAAGTAAGATTAGCTAGTACAATGTATGTTTTCTTGGTACAACTGCTAGAGAGACAGCATAGCTTACTGTTTAAACATGGATTCTTGAGGTAGATCATTTACGAGCTTTTTGACTTTGGGAAAATTAGTTAACCTCTGTCTCTCAGTTTCCTCATCTATAAGATTTACATAATATTAATACTTACCTGATAGGGTTGATATGAGGATTACAAGTGCTTCAATTTGTGAGGCATTTAAACAGTGCTAAGAACACCATAAGGGACTTGTAAGATAAATAAAAATACAGACAGTAGTATTGTTACTATAAGGGCTTAAGTAATTTGTACAATGAGCTGTGAAAATAAATAAATAAATAAATAAATAAATAAATAAATAAATAAGGCTCCTGACCTCATCCTAGAGTTTACATTCCAGAAGAAAAGAAGAAAATAAATAAATAGGTGATATAATGGCAACTAAAGCTAAAAATAGAAGAGGAAGTACAAAAGAAAGCCATCCCAAGGTTAGAGACTTTGGATACAGCTGTCAGGGAGGTGTCCTCTAAGGAAGAGACATTTGAGCCGAGATATGAAGGGAATGAGGGGAAATGACCAAGGCAGGAACATGTTTGATGTGTCCTGGGAATACCATGGAGTGCAGCACAGCCGACAAGGCGTAAAAGAGGATGAAGTAATAAAAGAGGTAGTCAGCACCAAACCACTTTATAGGCTTTATAGGCCACGGTAGAGACATTGGATTTTATTCTGAAATAGGAAGTCATTGGAGCATGATGAGCAGGGAAATGAAATGACTTCATTTGCATTTTGAAAGAAACATACTACACGTCTTATCATTAACAGATTGTAAGGGCACAAGAGCAAAAGAAGGCAAATGTATTAGTTTTCTATTGCCAATGTAAAAATTGCCTAAAGCTGTCACCTGAAAATAACAAAAATCAATTCTCTCACAGTTCTAAAGACCAGAAGTCCAAAATCAGTTTCATGGGGCTGATATCATGAGATTGCTAGTATTCCTTGGCTTGTGACCCCTTTCCTCCCATCAATCCCAACTGTTGCTTCCATTGTCTTCTACTTCCTTCTTTGAACTTCCTGCTTCCCTCTTATAAGGAAACTTGTGAATACAGTTAGGTTTCAACAGGGTGATTCATGATACTCTCCCCATCTCAAGATCCTTAATTCAATAACATCTGCAAAGTCCCTTTTGGCATATAAGGCAATATTCACATGTTCTAGGAATTAGGCCATGGATATCTTTGGCACTATTATTCAGACTACCATAGCACAATTCTTAGAAAGCTAGTGCGGAAGTCCAAGTCAAATCTATATTTGTAGGATGCTTAGATTAGAAGAAAGTAGAGGAGGTGGGGGCATATTCCAGATAAATTATCTTTGGAATGTAGAGTAGATCTGTTTGTCGATTGGATATAGATATTTGATGGAAAGTTACAGAGGAACCAGGATAATGCCAAAGTTACTAACCTGAGCAAATGAGTGATTGTAGGTGCTATTAAATGAGTGGGGTGTAATAATCTCTTAAATTATCAGAATAATAAATGTTGATCCAAATTGTGGTGGGGGAAAAAAACAGCAAGTTGATACCATCTTTGCCAGGTAAGTAACAGTGACTGGAATGATAATTGGCACCTGCTTGAAGAAAAGGCAGCAGGATTACAGTGTGAAGTCATTGGTCCACAGGATCTGGAGTATTCTGGGGGAGACAGTGGGGGAGGATAAAAAGCAATGGTCTAGAAGAGGCAATGAGAAGCATCTAAGACTAAACTCAGCCTCCGCTGATAAGACATATGTGAGCTAAAGAACAGCCATCAGTTGAGATAGATGTAAAAGATCAGGGTTCTCGGTTACAGGTTTCAATTAGGGCAGAAATGTGAAGGAATGATAAAGAAGAGATTGAATATTCTGTGGATGCCCCCCATGGCAGATGGGAGCAACACCTCTATACACACACACACACACACACACACACACACCCCTAAAATTTGTTTGAATGCCAAGACTAACTATGCTACACATGAACCAAGAGGTTCATGTTCAATGGGGACTTTCTGGAGAGAGCAGAATAGGCACCCAAGATCCTTAACAGCTTAAGTGAAGAGAGAAGTGATGGCCTTTGTATATACCATGAAAGTGAGTGGCACTGGGTGACAATTCCCAAGCCTGGCCTGAGATTTGCATGGTTTGAACTTCCATGCTGGTGCCAGTGGGAATACCTGGACTTTTCTATTGTTTTGTCAGATATGGTGCAAAAGGGGAAGGCAGGGCTGTTGGATCTGTAAGCTGTCAGCAGTGAAACATTAGCAATGAAGTTAGACTTTCATTACACTAAGGAGGGAGGGAATTTTGCCAACGACAAGCCATAGGTTCCATAGGGCATAGTACAGTGTTTACTGCCAGGGTCTGATTGCTGGCAGCTTGAGTCAATTTAAGAGATATATAGGCAGAGCCATAAAGATAAGAGTGACCTGAAAACTCTGAGCTTCTTGCAGTAATTGTAGCAAAGTGGGAGGCAGAGGATGTTGAAACTAGTTCTAATTATGGCCTCCATTTGGGAATAACAATAATAATAATAATAATAATAATAATAATAATAATAGAAACAACAACTGCCATGTAGCCAGTACTATTAAAATGACACCTTTTTCCAAAAATAATTTTTTTTAAATCCTAAACAGCCTATTCAGGTATATATTCCCCCCCCCTTTGATTTAGGATCCGAAAAATTATTTATCCACACTTTTATAGCTGGTAAATGTTGGCTTTGGGAACCCAAACCCGGAGTGTGTGATTTTAGACGCTATTCCTTTTCAGTCAGGCAGGGCTGCTTTCTTCAGATGGGAGTAGCTAAAATCTACCATATGATTTCACCCAGTAATTTCATTCACTTAGCAGAGAGGCATCTAGGTTGAACAATTTGCTAATATTGATTTGATTCACCCAGGAAATTCTAGCCTGAAGAACTCAATATATTTTCAAAACGTTTCTTGTTGCTCTCTGACTGATGCCAAAATATCTGAATTAAAAGTAAAAAATGCAATCACAATCCATCATCTTCAGACAGTCTTGTGTCATGTAGCTACTGACTTTGACAACTACCAGATCCACTCCTTGGATGGGTTCCTCCTCTAATTATATATACAAAGCCAAGAGCTGATAGTTAATCCTTCACTGCTTTCTATTGAAGGTTCCATTCTGCAGTGATTTATCACATATCAATTTTAATTCTTGTTGAACCAAAACTTGTCATGCACGATTTCTATTCTGCTGTATTTTTTGGTGAAAGAAAAATGCTTCTAAACACCTTTGTTTAATTTAATTTTTTTTTCTTTTTAGTTGTAAACATGAGAAGATGGATGTTGGTTGATTCCAGGGCTAAGAGTGAAGGCCTATTAAGCTCCATATGGAATCAGTAGCACTGTCTCTGATGATGTATGAATTGTTATGGTTTTGAGTTGACATCTTCCGGAATCTGAATGAGCTGTAGTGCTATGTATACTGTCACTTTTAAAAACAGGTTTCATACATCTGAACCCATACACTGAACAAATGGTTCTATAAAAGCAGTGTAATAAGCCCTTGATTAACTTTGTCACATAAAGCTATTAGGGAAAACCTGAGGATCATGTCGTATATTTAACTCCGTTTAATTTTTTTCTCTCTGATGTAAAAAATGGTCATTTACAATAAATACATTTAGATAATAGCCTAGATAATGTGAAGCCCCCACAAAATTATCAATATTGAGGGAGTAATTTTAAGAATTATGGATAGTTTTTTAAAAAGAAAATTGCTCAAAATGATGGTATGTGTTAGATGAGAAAGTTAATTATACTTAAAAATCGAACAATGGACATAAATATTTACAGGTACTTATTCAACTAGACTGAGATCTTTTTAAAGTTTGTGGCCATATCTACTTCATTTTTTTGTTTGTTTTCTCTACAACTTTTGTGATTGATTAAAGATAATAAGGAATGTTTTCATAATTTTGTACATTTTGTGCATCTGACAACGAATATTTATCTCTACAGTCTCATATTAGGAAAGAATGATTATGATCTTTACCTAATAGCTTATATCACCAAGGCTCAGAACTTAATAGATTTGCCCAAGCTCACACAGCAATCTGAGACAGTAACACACATCATTTACTCCAAATTCTTTTCTTCTATATCATTCTGTGAATTACAGAAACTTAAATGTTTTATTAAATATAGATATACCGCTGCTAGCACATAAAGCAGGCACTTAGTATATTATTTTGTGATATATTGTGTGATAATATTATTGTGTGATTACAGAATATTTTATGTTTTGATTAACCAAAGATAATATATCAATGAAGAATGAATAACCCTTTAAACAGACAAGGGGAAAAAAGACATCTCAAAGTCATTTTATATACTGGTACATTTCGTGTATAATTTATAATCATAAAACATATAAATTATGGGATTCATGGCTTACATTTATGTTTTAAACTTCCCAGCCTGAATTATCAGACACCAAGTCTTCTCTTTCTTTAATCTCATTTACAATGCCAAGAACCGTGCACTATATACACAGTTAGTGCTTGCTGTCAGAGAACATTCAGATTCAGGGCCAACTCTGTGTCAGTGCAAATACGCTAAGGGATACTGATCTAAAACAATTTCATTAGAATATAATGATGATGCACAATGCCACGAAAATTTCACTTTTCTGCCCTGAATAGGTTGAGATTAGCCCAGAAACTAAAAAATAAAGATTGAAAACAATTTGTTAGGCCAACAGAATTTTTGTTGTTTAATTGCGACAACATTTAAAAACAATGAGATACAACTTAAATCTGGACTTTTTGATTCTCCAGAATATTGAAAAACCCGGTCCTTCATTACCAAATGGCATTATTTAGTAGGTCATGAAAAGTAGCTGTCTCCTGTGGGCAATTCCTTTACCCTCCTGTTTGTTACTTTCCCTGACTGGCCTGGCCCTTGCTGTTGTAGTCACCTGGGTTTGTAACTTTATGCAAGGGGCAGTGCTCCTTGATTCATACTTAAAAGAGAGGGATGTGGTAAAAGGAAAGAATCATGAGACTAGTTTACGTTTTTTAATTTCAAAAAATGAAACCAATATCTCAATAAGAATATAATTCTACTTCATTCTATCCATTTTCATGCTGTTTTCTAAGATATCGAAATCTCATCTGCTTCTTTACTCCTCCCAGGAAATCAGTACAATGATCTTTACATAGATCTGCATAAAGTACTAACATTTATTTTTAAATAAACAGAATTGCAAAGAACAGGCACAAGTAAATTATTTTGCAGAGAACCTGCACATGTCCTCAAATTTTCTTAAAAATCACTAAAATGCTCCTCAAAAGAAATGTGTATGCTTAGCTTACCCGTCTTCTTTCTAACATTTGTTGCAAGATAGTAAATGGACTATCAGCACTAAAGTTAGCATAATTTTAATGCTTTGTTTAAATTTAAATTGAAAAAATCAAAATAGTGGATTATTATTCTTAGTGACACAAACTGAACATTTACATCAGTGGTTCATGTTTACATTGTTTAACTCATATCTCAAATTGCATGTAACGCTTTATAGAATTTGGCACTTACTTAACAAGTGTTCTTAAGACCGTAAACAGAAAATATTATTTTAAAATTTTCTCCATAGGTAATAAAAACCTTAAGGTTAGGCTTACAAGAAATGTGTAAGCCCTCAAAAGATTTGGCTAAGATTTCATTCTTCTTAATAATTTGCTCTCCACATCATGGCCACATTGACTTTGCCCACATTAACGACGGAGTCTGCTCAACTGCAGAAAGCACGAGCAACTAGAACGCAGTTTTTGACTCTATGAGACACAAGACGTATTATGACAAGTGTGTTAGGAAAATGGGATTGCCACAATATTAAAGAAAAAGTTTATTACAAATAATTGCTTGCTCTGTTTATGCTCCTTCTGTAGAACTAGGATAAGCAATTTAGGTTACAGAGATTTATAACAGTTTTCATGAAGATGTATGAAATCCCAAACTTGCAGGCTTTTTTAATCCACCTATAAATCATTTTATACATTTAATTTCTCCCTGTATAAATTTTATGGGACCATATACAGGCAGAAAGTTTAAATTACTACATGCTTTCTGAAGAGGGAGATATCTCTGGGATTTTTTTCCACATGTTTCTTATCTAATACATGATATAAATTCCAAGGGTTCGGTTGTAAATAGTTAGCAAATATCATTTTATTGCTCAAACATCTGCAGTCCTGTGAGGTACTAGACAGAATCTATTTTTGAGATAGAACTACGTCAAAGTTGGGTTTTTCTATACTACATCAGAGACTATAATAGTATACATTCCGTAAATCTAAAGAATAACAAGTTCTTATCCCTCATCAAACCAATATATTATTATTATAAGGATTTAATCTACAAGTAGGACATAACTGACTTTCAACTTGAATACTTGAATTCAAATCATTATTAAATCTATAGTGCGGTGCATTGCTAGATGTAGAAATAGTGGTTCCAATTTACTGAAAACTTTTTAGACAGTTTTTCCATCATAGTTTACAAAAGGGAAGTCATAGGATCCTAGGATATTGTGACGGTTCCTAACTGGGCTTAAGGAGAAGCATTTTCACGGTCAGATTTTCAGTTGGTGACCTAATCTTTGAAAGCACATTAGGCTCCTGAGAAGTTGCATTATTATTTTACTACTGAGAGTTCCAGCAGTATTTAACCTAATTTTATGGAACTATTTGACTCATTCTATGTGACAATCTGCCTGTATATGACCTGATATGAAATACGGAAATTAGGCAAAAACAGTGTATTTTTCTCATGTTGATTTGGGGCGGATTCTTGGGGGGAGGGTGAGGAGGTGATGATAGGCTTGATTAAGTACAGCATATGTACTTCTGGCTCTTTTTCAAGCAGATATTTTGACTCCCTCTTTGACCAAACATTAATAATTGGAGTAAAACTGAAAATCAAATTTGAACTCTTTGGGAAACCCCATGGATTTGACTCATCTTCCAAGGTAATGAATCTAGTGCATGCAATTTTTTTTCAGATGGACTCATTGAAATGGGACTTTGATTTATTTAGCTGGTATCTTGTGCTTTCCCCAACAATGAGACCTGTTTTGGAAAATGCAATTTCCTTTTGGCACAATTTCAACTCTTTATAGGGGATCTGTCTCCATTCATTTCTTCTACCTTTTCTTTAGGGAAACAAAGCTTTTGCACTGTGAACATTTTAATTTGTGAAGAATAGCATGTCTATTCATGCAGATATACAAATTAGAAAAGCACTAACTTTTATATCTGACTGCACTAAGAAAAAAGTTATTTTATCTAAATATTAAAATAACTATTGCAATGACACAAAGACTTTAAAAAGAATCTATTTTTTAAATCTGTTTCTGCTTTAAATTAGTTAAGTTTTATCAAATATATATGGGTTGGAATGTAAATTTTTGATTCTAAAACATCTTTTAAGAATGATTTATGACCATAGAGACTTTTTGCTATCTCTGCCTTAAATATTTCCCCACATATAAATTATTTAATGAATTTGATTGATATTGACCAAACTCTTTGTAGATTTATGGCATATCTATGGCTTGGAGTATTAAGCCTTATTAAGCCTACCTCTTAAAATATGAAGTGGCATTGACTATTGCTCATAAAGTAATAAAGTCTAATTCACTTGAGAGGTCAGTAAAACTTTCAGAAACTCCTTTAAGAAGAAAATACTAGAATTACTTTATGCATGCACATTTGACTGTGTGTGTGCCCAGTTTTAAGCACATTCCTATGCTTCAACTGGAAACTTTCATAAGACCAGGAGTTTAAAAATTTAGTTAGCTATGGAGCTGCCTTGAGTAAGTCAGTTAATCATTATAAACACCATCTAAAAAATGAGAACACAAGTTAGTTTCCAAGTTTCCATCAGACTCCAAAATTTTGTGAACCTTTTTACTTTAAGGCAGAGTTTTCCCAATTTTAATGAGCATCAGAATCATCAAGAAGCTTTATTAAAACACACACTTTGGGGTCCCCTCCCAGAATTTCTATTACAATAGTTCCGAAGATTAGCCCATGAATACTCATTTCTAACAGTTTCCAAGGCGACACTGATGTAGATGCAGGGACCATTTTTACAGAAGCTAATACTCTTAAGGATCTGTCTAATGTGTTAGTTTACCAACACACCAGACTTTTGTAATTGTGAATTTAAGGACAAGTGAATTTACCCGATTTCAAGTAGATAAAGGACAACAAGTTAGTGGGGGCCCTCTTTTGGTGAGCAATATTTATGAACGAAATATATATTCAAAAGCGTCTCCTCTATACAAGATATTTCATTGTGAATTTGAACACTGATCTATATATTTTTAAAACCTCAGTAGAAAATGATACTTAATTGAAGATTAAAAATAAAGATAGGTAGATAGGTGTGTAGGTAAAGAAATAAACAACAGATCCTTCATGTAATCACTGAATATACTAGGGACTCTAAAGAAATTTCAATTTTATTTAAGACACTATAAAAAAATCGATGAGTTAAGCACTACTTTATTACTGTAATTCAAGTTACCTGTTGGGACATTCAAACACAAGTAGTTAGTTACCTGTGCTAAAATGATACCATTGTTGGTTATCAACTTGCATTTTAAAGCAATAAGTTAACAAACTTGTATTATGTTTATTGTTGTCATCAAATATAACAGGCAACATTAACATTCTAGAATTTAATTTTGCTTGGATTTTAAATCCATTCTCCATTGTCACAGTGATTTATAGAATTTTTTTCATACTTAACTTTATAGTTTATGCATGAAAAAACAATGTGCTACAGTACTAAGGTAATTTTCTAGTTGATAGTTTTAGTATCATCCTCTTATTTTCCAACATTTTACATATAACAAAAGTTCTATGCTACTAAATTTTTATTTAGTTTAGCAGAAACATGATGCCTCTAATATTTCCCTAATAAAATAATCAATTCTGCTAGAAACAGCACCCACCATCAACAAAAGTACTTCCTAGTTATATGCCAATATCTTATTAGAAACAATGACATTAATTAATCTAAATTTAACACTGATTAATTTTGAATGTGGTGTTATAATAGCTTGGTTGCTCTAGGGATAAGACTAATTGCAGAAAGAACTGAATTCTAACAGGATGAGAACCAGTTTTTAAACTCATAACAATTCTGTTTCAAGAAGCTGTTCCATTTCAATTCATAAAACACTTACTGAACACGTACATTTGCAAGACCTTGAAAATACAAAGTTAGTTCTAGTATGGTGAACTCAAAAAAGATTACAATGTAGTAGGCAAAAGACAAAGGCAAAGAAATCTTGAAAATTCACTGATAAAATGTAGCAACAAACCTATGTCTATAGTAGAGGGATATCTTAGAAGTGTATTATTGTCGGCTTGGGAGTGGCATGCCTCACAAAAAGATTGATAGTTAATCATGTTTTCAGTACTTTTTATGTATTGTTAAATTTTTTTTAAGTTTATTATTTTTTTTTAGTAAACTCGACAACCAGTGTGGGGCTTGAACTCACAATACTGAGATCAAGAGTTGCATGTTCTATCAACTGAGGCAGCCAGGTTCAAAAGGCAAGACTGAAACCTGGGAACACCAACATTTAAGGACAGAATTACAGTTGGCTCAAAAGAGAAAGAGAAACATCCAGAGAGGGAGCAAGGAAGCCTTGAAAAAAAAAGACAATATGGACATTTCTTGAATAAAAGATCTTCTTTTCTACTTACTTATTAGTTCAGCATATATTAAATAAGTATTTACAATGTGCCAGTTACTATCCTGGGAATATATTGGTGCACAAAATAAGTGTGATCCCAAACACCATGAAGATTTAAACTCAAAGGGAAGGAAGAACACTTGTTTTTCAAAGTTGTAATAATGAAGTACAACGTGCAGCATGAGCTCATAGGATGAGTATCTATGACCTATCTTGGGACCTATCTTGGGAAAGAGCAGGAACGTTTTTCAGAGAACATAACTTTTAAGTCAAAGCCTTAAAGGATGAACAATGACTAACTCAATAATAAGGAGAGTAAATTTACTCCAGGCAGATTGAGCAGCAGGTGCGGAAGCTCAGAAGTAAGGGAGATCACGGCATGTTTTGGACACTAAAAATTTGTATGACTGGAAAGTAGCATGGATGGTTCAAATGGGATTGAAGCTGTCACCTTGACTTGTGAGGAACATCTGTTGCTGGTGACAATTTTCTTCTTGAAACACCATCCCCCTTAGTTTCTTGGATATCATATCACTCTCATTTTCTTTCTCTCTCTTCACTCTTATTTTCAATTATTTTAGTCATGTCTCCCTCCATTGCATAGCCTTTAAATCAGTCTTCACTAGATACTACCTCTCTGTACAATCTCACCTACTCCCATCACTTTCCTTGGTATCTCCTTTAACATCATACAAACCTCTTCTACATTTTTTTCTAGCTCAGAGCTCTCTTCAGAGCTCTAGACACGATTATATCCAGATTCCAACTTGGCATCTCCCGTCAGATATCAGTCATCTCAAATTGAACACATACAAAATGAAACTGATCTTTTTTGCCAAATCTGGTTCATAGCCACTACTCCTCACCTTAGGAGAGGCCCAGCCATTCAATCAGACTTGAAACCCAGATATATGCCAAACATTCTTGAGACTACCATTTTCCTTAACTTATACCCAAGACTAGTAGGGTAATTTATAAGAAAAGTAGTTTGAAATATTTGTTCCTCTATTTTTCTTTTCTGCCACTTGAAGCAAGTTTCTTTATTCCAACCCTAAGGAATGTTTGTTCCAGGATTGAGAGTATAATTTTTTCCAAGATGATGGCTCTTTCTTTCTATGGTTAATGGCTTCACTGTGGTTGCAGACTAAAAAAGAAGAGAATGCTATCAAGGAGGTGACCAATCTGAAAGTAGATAGTCTTCTGTAGGCCCCGAGGAGGATGGCAAAGCAGGAGGTGGGATCCTATGTATGGTAAAAAAAGGAAGAGGTGAAATTCTGGGTTTGGACAATAAAAATGGAAAATGGGCTTTGAGAATTGAGATTAGAGGTATTTCTAAACACATGTTTTTGGTATAATATTTGGTATACAAATTGAAACATGCAAGAAGTAGCCTCTCTATATTACCATACCCCTTCACTAATACCCACAGCCACTCACTGACTGGTTGCCTCAGAGTCCAAGAGACTATGTTGTAGCTCCCATATTGGGGAAAGAAGCTTTACTCTCCAGACCTTTGCCATCAGTTCTCACATCCTCCTTGCACTCAATTTTTTCTGCCAGTTTTCTTTAAGGTTTTATAAAATAAGGATAGAATACTTGTAGGTACCTGTAATGTGCCAAGAAATGAGTGTCTTATTCTAGGAGCACTCCTGAAAATATCATCAATTAAAATGAGTTATTGTGGTTTTGTTTTCATTTTGTGGGACTCCTCTGCAAGATAAACAGTCCTAGATGAACACATTTGTTTGTGGGTGTATAAGGGGAGTTTCTTAATGCAAGAAAATCTCGGTTATAAAAATATTTTTATCTTCTAATTTGAAGGCCCATATATAATCAGTCTTGAAATATTTATATCCCCCCAGTAACTGAGTGACCCAACCATCTGTCACTGAACACAGTCCTGCAATAATAATAGGCTAATGCTGATACAGGAGAACTTGTATGTTTAAAAGTCCTTTAACTGTTGCTTTATTTATACTTGAGAGTTTTGGGAAACTGGAACTCTGATAGCATGTTATGTATCTTTCCTCCTCCTCCTCCTCCTTCTTTTACTCATATTTAAGTTTCAATAACCTAGACCTAGAATACAGGGCAAATCTTGACCACTTCTGTCTCTATCTACGTGACTTAGAATAAGCCACCTAATTATGTGAACTTTGTTTCCCACTAAGTGGCAGATGATCTCAGGTACCTCCCTAAGTTTCACCATTTCATGATGCTATCTATATAAATTCTTTTCTTTAACTATACTGAATATATATATATATATATATATTTCTCTAACTGCTTTATTTTGTAAATGACATATATTAGAAGAGTAAGGTATGTGATATTAGATGTATATTAGAAGAATAAGGTCTATTTAGAGGAAAATCAATCAAAGATGTTTGATACAAGGATCATCTAAGTATTTACTAAGGTTTCCCTCATCTATGTAAGAATATTTATGACTGAGAGCATGCTTGTCCTTCATGATGTGTCATCATTGTTCTAGTTATCTATTGCTGTATTACAAAATATCCCAATATTAGAGGCTTAGAACAACAACAATCACTTATTTTTATTCACGAGTTGGGCAGTGCTTATTTCTATTTCATGTGGCAGGACCTAGGGCAACTTGACTGAGATTGGATAATCCAGTTCCTGGACTGGTCCTTATATGGAGGGCAAACTGGTGTGCTGTTGACTAGGAATCAAGTTCAGACTGTCACTTGGATGCTTCAATTCTTCACCATGTGGGTCTCTCTGGAAACTGCCTGAGCTTCTTCACAATGTGACAACTGAGTTCTAAGTATGAACGTTCCAAGGAGGGCATCTTGAGAAGCAAGGGTCCCAGAGGCTCAGGCAGAAGCTCCAAGGCTTCTTGTGATCTGGCATCAGAAGTCCCAGAAAGTCACTTTAACCACTTTTTTTTTTTTTTTTTTTTGTGAATCCAGTCATAAAATCAGCCACTTCAAGGGTGGAGTACAATTCTTCTCAATGGACAAAGTAACAAAGAATTTGTACTCATCTTTAATTTACCCCAAGCTGTCTCCCTCAAGATTCTTCATTAAGAACTGCTAACTGCGGCCTTTATCTTCTGTTGCAATTATATTTTCTATCTAAGGTGGACTTGATGCATGATTAGGTTTATAATTTTCTATTTCCATCATAAGGATATAGACATAAAAATCATTATAATTTGAGGTGATAAATTCAAAAATAGAATGAGATGTATATAAAAGGCTGTGGTTTACAGGAAAGGAAGTTACCAACCTTGAAGGTAGAGATGCCTTCATAGAAGAAGTAACAATGAACTAATTCTTTCGGTATGATTCAGAGCATGCTGACACCCAGGTACAGGTGTACCCTATGAAACACATAGACCTTCACTGGAAGATCTACAGTTGTCAGGTAGGAAAAGGCAAAATTCATTCTAAGCAATGAAGACAGCATTTTCAAAGGCATGCAGTCATGAAAGAATTAGTTGGGTTCAAAGAAATGTGAGAATTTTAATTTGGCTAGATAACATAAAAAAGATTAATTTAAAATATGGCGTCCTGGGGCGCCTGGGTAGCGCAGCGGTTAAGCGTCTGCCTTCGGCTCAGGGCGTGATCCCAGCGTTCTGGGTTCGAGCCCCACATCAGGCTCCTCCGCTATGAGCCTGCTTCTTCCTCTCCCACTCCCCCTGCTTGTGTTCCCTCTCTCGCTGGCTGTCTCTGTCTCTGCCAAATAAATAAATAAAATCTTTAAAAAAAAAAAAAATATGGCGTCCTGAGATGCTGGCCAAAGCACTTGAGCAAAATATTGCTGATGTTAATTTGTTTTAAGTATTCTAAGACTCTTTGCTTTTCAGTCATTCAATCAGGTATTGAGGTCAGTGCTTTACTACCTCTGAGAAGGTTCATGGCAGAGTAGAAAGCAGAAGTAGCTGGGTTTGAGAAGAAACAACTCCTTTTCTTTGGGGGTAGAATAGTATGCACTAAATAAGGTAAACCTAAAAGCAGGTTTACAGAAAGAAGCTAATAACTTAAGCACTTTTTTGTTACTCCTTTATAATAATTTTCAAACCACGTCATACTAGAACATCCCATTTCTTTTCACCTATGTTATTCATTAGTCTTGTTTTTACATAGACTCAAACCAAAAGAGAAAAAATGACACCCATTTTCTCCCTTTCTACTCAGCTTATGGAAATGCAGCAGACTACATTGTGCACTTTAACTAAGATAGTCCTGCTGAGAAAGGCACTTCTCAGACAGGGATTTCATCTTTCATGCAGACCCCAGACACACTGTATAAATAATGCATACATTACTCCTGCCTGGATAGGGTGATCTTTCCCTTCCACGGCTACCTCTCCGGGAAGCCATTGTTGCTTCACTTGTAGTCATGCTCTTCTAATTTTTGAAAAGGTTAGCACAGTTTTATCTTTAATAGCCACTTGATCATTGTAGAGATTAACAAGTCATGTTGGAGACATTAGTCAAGGAAGCCATGGAATACATCGTGAGGTCTTTACATCTCCCCAGACTGTGCAGCAGCACATTGATGGGTATTTTCATGCTGCTCTCTCTAAATTACATGCGGGAATTGAAAGGGTATGTTTATTAGATATGAGCCCATTGGTTTTTAATCAAATTGAGAGAGCTGCGAGCAGAGCTATCCACCAATCTTTAACTTCTACTGAGAGTAATGAATTTATCCTTCTTCCCATGACATTCCTCATAGGGACGTCACACCGCTTTCTATTAGATCCCCCTTAAAGGCTTTGTGATGATCTAGGGGAGCAGTGACTCACTGTGGCAAAGGCAGAGCTCCTAAATTAATGTCTGATTGTAATTTAAGCAACATCGACCTAGAATAAGGATAAGATACATAAGGGATATTTTAGAGATTCTTTCAGATTGCTGGCATTGCAATAAATAAAATATAGTGGAAGAAATAATAAACTGCACCACTGAAATGTATACCACTCTTTCAAGTTTCTCTCCTTAATGAAAGTTTCCCAGACTCCTCTCACTGACATTGAACTTAAACATGTTTCAATCTCCAAGATATACCAAAGCTTCAGTAACTATCTTATAGAACAGAGTCCGCAAACTCTAGCCTGTGGAACAAATCTGGTGCTCCACCTGTTGTAAACAAAATTGTATTGAAACACAACCACACCCACTCCCTAAGGTATTTTCAATGTCTGTTTTCATGCTAAACAGCGAAGCTGAATAGCTGCGTCAGAGACAGAATGGCCCGCAAAGCCAAAAATATTTTTTCTCTGGTCCTTTACAGAAAGTGTTCACCAATTCTTACAAAGGTACAAGTACTGGGGCGCCTCGGGGGCTCAGTTGGTTAAGTGTCTGCCTTCGGCTCAGGTCATGATTTCAGGGTCTTGGTAACAAGCCCCGCTTTTGGGGGAGGGGAGGTCCCTGCTCAGCGGGGAGGCTGCTTTATCTCTCTCTTTCTCTCAAATAAATAAAATCTTTAAAACAAAACAAAACAAAACAAAAACAAAGGTGTGAGTACTAAGAAAGTAGTTCTTTCTGGATAGATGACTTTTGAAGAGAATTTAACCATTCAAACAATTCATTTAATTTTTTCTTTTACAAGGTATATATTTCTCTAACATCTTAGAACAGTTGATACAGATCTTTTTGTAAATATATATTTTTCTCTCATCTTTAACAAAGAACATGAAAAATGATTTAAGTTTTACTCGATGACTATTTAAATCTAACTTGATTTTTCACTGTTAAGAGCAATATTCGTACTGTGCTAGAGATATTAGTCAGGGTGCAGGAGTAAATGAGTACTTATCCTGGAAATAGGCAGGCATTTACTTTCCAAAAATAAAGAAATAAATCCCCTGATGTTAGCTGAGTTTCTGCTCACTTGATTCTTTACACTAAAGGTAAAGTGAAGGACATAGAACCAGGTTTCACTCTAAGGCTGTATTTCTGCAAAAATGAATTTTATAATGAAAGACTGAAGTAGAGTTTTCCCAGGTGGTTTTCTCACCCTTCAGGAAATCATTATCATCATCACTATTTCTATCCCTATTCTTAGATTTGTCATTGGCATCCAAAACATCGCCTGTGAGTTCTACATCCCTGGAACAATGAAGAGAAGGTACCTCTTTGTCAGCTTCTACCTGTTTGCCGATTTCACAAGGTGGGAGATGGATGTGTCTGTTGCCATTAAAAAAATAAGTGATAAGATATTTTGCTAAGGACTAATCTTAGAAAACCCTTACAATTTGACAAAGTGAAGTTTTATTCATATGAAAAGAGTGACCTTTCTTCTTTTAAGAACACTACAGTCATCCATATACACAGTAAAAATGATAATGATAAGATATAATGAATCTCATATTGTTGCATATTTTTGATCAACCCTCATTTGTAAAGATATTTTATAGACTGAATTATGCTCTGTTTATAGGTTAAATAAATAAAGTAAAATTGGCAAGAAAGTAAATGGTAAAACAAAATCCTCTCAGTCATTAATCTTGCTTTCACAAAATGAGTTGTACAGTATTCTAGCAATAGTTTTAGCTTTGCCAAATCAGATGTCTATAAAATAATCTTTCACTGACAGAGGTGTGAGTCTGATAAAATTATTTATTAATTATGGTTTCTTAGATATAAAGGGAAGATTATAATTGTACATACCTCATATGGTATTTGTGAGTAAAATACTTATAAATCAAGTATTTGAATGATACCTGGTACATAAATAGACTCAATTTAGAGTAAACATTATTATTTCTGTTGTCAGTCTATCAGAGTGCTTGTTGGAAAGAATAGATAAAGTATAATTGAACATTTTTAGGTAATTTTCTATTAAAAATTGATTATAAATTTTATTTTGTGAGATTTTGAAGTAATAGATATTGAAAAAAGTAGCATCTAAGTATTTAAGCAACATATTCATGATTCATTAGTATATATCACAGAAATCCCCATAATTGAATTTTACCAGGAATTAAAACTGTTGAGGAGATTGATTATACAAAGAAATGTTCCTTATAACACCGATATACACCAAAGTGCATATAGTTATAATATTTGACCATTTGTTGATAACTAAACATGTGACTAGCGTGATTCTAAGGGCTTATATTCATTAACACATTAAAATCCTCAAGTACATCTTATTATTATCTCAACTTTCAGATGAAGAAATTGAGACATGAAAAAATTAAAACAATTTCCCAGGGCAAAGAGATGATGACTGGGAGAGATCCATAATTTGAACCTAAGTAGTGCAGATCTAGACCTAGGTTTCTTATATCAGTTCAATCACAGATATTAATTCTATACTGTAAGCCTATGTTTATACACGATCCATCATGAAAGCCAAAAATAATATTGTGGAGTGATGTCAGCTAAATGGAAGTCTAGGAAATTTCAGGATCTCATTCTACCTGAAAACATCAAAAACAACCAGAAATTTGTTGAACTAACTTTATGGGACCATGAAAAATAGCCAAGCAAATACCCAATCAAAAAAAAAAAAAAAAAAGGCACCTTCAGTAAGGTGGGAAATTTCATGGCATTTTTACTTGCTTTTTCTCTATCCCTTTCTTGGCACAACATATTTTTGATCTGCAGAAGTCATCAAGCCAGTTCCAAATTCCCTCTCTCAAAGCAAAGGGAGCAGAATCTACCAATTTTATGGAATGCAGCAAAAGTAGGGCTAAGAGGGAAATTTATACTCTAAACACTTAGATTAAAAAAGAAGAAAGGTCTCACATCAACAACCTGACTTTATACTTTAAGGAACTAGAAAGAGAAGAGAAAGCTAAACACAAAGCTAGCAGAAGGAAATAAGGTTAGCCTGTAGATAGACAATATAAAAACAATAGGGAAATCAATAAAACTGAAAGTTCATTCTTCGAAAAGATAACAAAATTAACAAGATTTCTTAGACCGACCAAAAAAAAAATGAAAGAATTCTCAAATAACTAAAATTAGAAATGAAAGTGGGGACATTATTGCTAATTTAACAAAAATAAAAGGGATTATAAAAAGAGTACTATGAATAATTGTAGGGCAGCAAATAGCTTGGCCAAGATGATATGCACAGATTTCTAGAAACACACAGCCTATTAAGACTAAATCATAAAGAAATAGGTAATCAGAATAAATTATAAAAAGGAGGTTGGATCAGTAATCAAACACTTTCCAACAAAAAACCCTGGACCAGATGGCTTCAGTGGTAAATTATACCAAACACTTAAAGAAGAATTAGGACCAGTCCTCTTTAAACCCTTCCAAATAATTAAGGAGAAAGGAAAACTTTCTTGCTCATCCTATGAGGTCAGCATTACCCTGATATCAAAGTCAGACAAGACTGTCTGTGTTTATGGATTGCATGACAATATTGTTAAGATGACAGTACTACCCAAAAGCAACCTACAGCTTCAATACAAAATCAAAATCCCCATATCAACTTTTGAAGAAATATAAAAATCCAAGCTAAAATTCATGTGGAATTTCAAGAGAATGTGAATAGACAAAACAATCTTGGAAAATAAAGTATAAGGGCCCATACTTCCTTTTCAAAACTTAGTATTAATGCTATGGTAATCAAAATACTATGGCATTGGCATAAAGACAGATACATTGACCAACAGAACAAAATAGAGACTCCAGAAATAAATACTTGCATATATCATCAAATAACCTTGGACAAGGGTATCAAGATTATTCAATGCAAAAAGGACATTCTTTTCAACAAATGGTGTTGAGAAACATGGATATCCTCATGCAGAAGACTTAAATTGGAACCTTTACCTTACACTGTATACCAAAATTAATTCAAAATGGATCAAAGACATAAGCATGAGAGCTAAAATGCTTAGAAGAAAACATTGGAGACACTCTTCATGACACTGGATTTGGCAATGATTTCTTGAATATGACACAAAAAACACAGATGACAACAACAATAAGAGAAAAATTAGACTTCACCAATATTAAAAACTTTTATGCATCAAAAACATTATCAAGTGAGTGAAAAGGAAATCCATAGAATGAGAGAAAATATTTGCAAATCATATATCTGATAAGAAATTAATATCTAAAATTGTAAAGTACTCCTACAATTCATTAACAATAAATCCAAACAACTCAATTGAAAAACAAAAATTGTCGAAGGACATGAATAGACATTTTTCCAAAGAAGATACACAAAATGTTAATAAGCACATGGAAGTTCAATATCACTAATCATTAGAGATATGCAAATTAAAAGTCACATTGAGATATCTGTTCACATCCATTAGAATGGCTATAAAAGCAAAAAAGAAGGAGAGAAAGAGAAAGAGAGAGGGTGAGAGGGAGAGGGAGGAAGGGAGAAAAGGAGGGAAGGAGGAGGGAAGGGAGGAAGGAAGGTAGGAAGGAAGGACTGAAGGAAGGAAAGAAGGATGGAAAGAAGGGAGGGAGGGAGGGATGGAGGAAGGAAAGAGAAAGAAGTAAAAAATACCAAGTGCTGGAGAGGATGTGTGGAAATTTCAACCATATGCATTACTAGTAGAAACATAAGATGGTATAGCTACTGTGGAAAACATTATAACAGTTCCTCAAAAATCAAACCCGTAATTACCTTATGACCTACTGTATATAGAATTGAAAGTAGTAACTTGAATAGATATTTGTATAGAAATTTTCATAGTGGCGTTATTCATAATAGCCAAAAGATGGAAACAACCCAAATGTCCATCAACAGACTAATGGATAAATAAAATGTGCATATCCATATGATGAAATATAATTCAGCCATACAAAGGAATAAAATATGAATACATGCTACAACGCAGATGAACCTTGAAAACATTATTCTAAGTGAAATGTGCCTGACACAAAAGGATAAATACTGTATGATTCCACTTACATGAGGCACCTAGATTAGGCAAATTCATACAGACAGAAAGTAGAATGGTGGTTAGCAGGGGCTGTTGGGAGGGAGAAGTGAGGAGTTATACTTTATGGATACAAAGGTTCAGTTTGCGATGATCAATTGTTCTAGAAATGGGTGGTGGTAACATTTGCATACCAATGTGCATGTGAATGTGAATTCTCAGTACCTTATAGGTCCCCAACTATTCACTTAGATTTAAAGAATATAAAGCAGGAAATAATATTCTGCCAAACAGCAGTTGAAAGAAACATCTCACACTCTAATGTAGTTTCCATGCTATTCTACTTCACTGAGATGTAAGAAATGAGTTCGAGAAAGGTATGGACCCCTTCAGTGCAGAGTACACATCCTCTGATATACCACATGAGAAGTTACATCAAGTCACATGTCCCCAGGTAAACTCATCAATCAGGGGTTTCACACACACACACACAAAATGCTGCTATAATCAGTACAGCATGGAGCTGGTAACATTCCACATTATCCCAACTTACTAGTGTGTGGAACAGTATTAGACGATAAATAAGGTTCATATTTTTCAAAGTCTCTGAGTTTGGCTTACACTTTCACACCAGCTGTTTACTCTTTACTTGCAGATGTTATTCCAGATGTTCAACATTGCCATAGGTTGGATCCTCCAATTACAGCACTAAGCTTAAAGCGTAGAGAATACAATTCAGCCCTTGGTTTTGTGATGACATTATAAGTAGTTTTTGCCTGTCAGTGACAAAGTGAGTCAAGTCAGCCATAGCTAGGTACCAAATAGAGAAAATCCACACAGGGTGGCCAGGTGGTTCTATGGTAGAACTAGCTGCACACCATTGATGGCTTCCAGACAGGCAGACAAACTGTAAGATGGGCAGACAGGAAGACATCATGGCAGGCAACATAAAACTGTAGAAGCAGAGAGAACTTCTGAAACGGGTTCAGGTAGATGGCTGGCAGGATGACAAGATATGGCAATGAGAGACTGGCAGTTTGAGGAAGCTTGGACTCTAGTCATCAGGTAGGAGTTAACAGAGCCAATTTCTTGGATCTGGGTTTCTGAAGAAGGTCTGGGAAGACCAACATGTCCAAGACATTAGTCCTCGACTCAGAGCGACAGCTTACTAGTGCTAAGACTCTTACAGTTCCGCAGGGAGAAAGACAAATCAGGATACCAACTCCTGGAACTGAGGTGCAAATCAAGATGAAGAACATCAGTAAGACATTTAATGCTTAGTAAATAAGCTAACTAACTGGTACTCTAAATTCTCCTCAAAGGGATCAACATGTGCCCTTGTGCTAAGAAGCAGCCCTTACAAATGAGAGTTACACATTCGAACTATGGTAAAGACCCAGACCTTCTATGTGTGTGGCGCAGCCTCCAACAGTGTTATTACTGTTCTCATGTTGTTATGATATTCAGCTGCCTTTAACTTCTCCTCTACATTCACAGTTGCCTGCAGAGCTAAGTGATTATTCGGAAGGACTTACCTAATACTAATTTTTAATAAACTCAAAAAGAAGGAATGTACATGTTGTCAAGAATGGGAAAATGTACACTTTCATACGCTTCTTACAGAATTAACTGATATGATATTTTTCAGAGGGCTGTTCAGCAGTATCTATCAGTGTTAAAATTCCTATCTATTGATCTAGAAATTTCACACCTAAGCATTTTTCCTGAGGATTGTATAAAGATACAAGTCTAAAGACACTAATTGAAAACTGGTTATAACCAAAAATTAGACACCCCACATCATATAGTTGTGATGATGACTAAATATGTTAATATTTATAAAATGCTTAGAATAAAGCCTGGCATATAGTACATGTTTGTTGAATAAAATACCACATGCATCTAAAAGGCAGAATGGACAATAAATACTATCTTATTTAAACCAAGAATGTATGATGCTCTTAAAAATAATGAAGTAGATACTCATAAAGATATATTATTGAGTGGAAAAGTAGTTTACAAAGCCATGTATGGTGTGATTGCACTTTTATAAATATATATGTATGAACTATGTAATATGATACAAAGACTTACAAATATATTATAAGGCTATTCTTCCTAATTATTGTAATCAAATGTCATACATTTGGGTATCATGCTTGGAAAATTATTAACCAACCTTGAGTTAAGAAGACAGAATAAAATTCCTAGCATTGCTTTCATGTTTCTGAAGGGCTAAGAGGAAAAGACTGCATGCTTCACGTACGACACATAGGTACAGAGATATTAGATAATTCTCGCTGAGCCTCAGGAAAACCAGAAACTTTGGAGCTCTACAGAATGGCACTGTAACTAAAGAGAGAGTCTGTGAGGTTGTTGGGGACAACTATTAAATTCTAAGCACTTACCACCATCTTTATTTTTTTTTAATTTTATTTATTTATTTTTATTTAAATTCAATTAGCCAACATCAGTTGTTTCAGAGGTAGTGTTCAATAATTTATCAGTTGTGTATAACACCCAGTGCTCACCACATCTTACCACCATCTTTAAAAAAAGATGACAATAAAAAGGCTCAAGGTTTCTGGAGACATTCCTATCATCTGAGGAAAGAAAAGCAAAAAACAGTCATAGAATTTTCTAGATAAAAAAAGACAGGTTGCTGAGTTGACCCTGAGAAGCCGTCTGAGTACCTGAGATTGAGGGGTGCTGAGAAATCCTTCCTAATTTCCTTAATTATTGAAGTTTTTTTGTTGAATCCCTGATTTTACAAGGGGAGTTTCCTTTATGTAAACTGCAGGGTAGAAGGCAATTTTTCAATTTTAGAAGTTTTCCCTGCAAGCTAGTAATTCTGACTATTCTCTTACATCTCACACCTCCTTCTCACTTCTGTTATATCCTAATATTATATGTAAAACTTAAGTTGATTGCTTCATGTTTTCTAAACAGAAAACTTCTTAGAGGAATACATCATATTTCATATCTTCACCATAGTTTCTAAGGACAACACTTTGCATATTACTGGCTTTCTGTAAATCTTAACTAAATGGGTAAATAAAACTCGGCTTTAATATGATTAAACAACAGGGACAGAGGCCCAATCCTAGTGATGGATGGCATGATAATTATGATTTTTTTCACCATAATAATCACTAGAATTTTAATGGAATTAGAAATCTGATTATTTATAATAGAAATGCCTGCCGTCCATTAACATACTTATCTGAATATATTTAGATTTCCCCAATGTGTTATTTTTATTCTCACATTTTAGGCCTAGGAAAAAAAATGTATAGGGTACAATTAATTTTTCCCCATAGGGGGCTAAAGTCTCTATTGTACCTGAAATTTTTATGTCTAGAAACTTTAAAGCTTTGCCACTCCATTCTGAGATTTAGGAAAAGTAGTGCATGTGGTTTCAAACTTTCTTTTGTTTATATCTAGAAAGCTATTACAACTCTTACAAATAGCAGAAAACTATTAGCACCACTAAATATTCAGAAAAAGCTATACTACAATCAAGTAAAATTAAAGTACATCTTTTTTTTTAAGGCTCAAATGTTAAGACAGATTTAAAATTCAGCGCAAGTAATAATTAGAGTCAAAGTAATGTTAGTCCTAAGAGCCTTATCTATGCAAATGTCAGTCCTTTAGAAACGAATGAAAACCATAAATGAGGAATAGTTTTAATTGCACTTATTCTTATTCACTTTTAATAACGTACAATTTATATTTTTGTCTTAGAATTCAGTTGATAGTAGATATTTAGCAGCTCATACCTTCACCTCCTATTACACTTTGTTACCCACTCCAGGTGCTTCCAGATTCAGTACCTTCCTCAAAAATAACTCCTCAGAAGAGTTACAATGAGTCTAAGGTCATTGTTTCTAGTGATTCCACAATGATCTGAATTATATCTCTAAGGCAATTTCGCTCTTTGATGCCAGCTTTCAGTAACATTTCCTTGGCTTTTAACCATACTAGTTTTTAAGAACTTGCATTTTCCCCACAAGATCTAATGACCTCTACGTCCGCTTGTGAAAAAAATAGAGTATTTCGAACTTTTCTTTAACAGCTTAGAACAATGCAAAAGATACTTGAGAAAAAGAAATCAATGGAAACAACAACAAAATGTTGGTGAGGCTTATTCAGAAAATCCTGGTTTTCATTGTGGATATAATGGTTTGGGAATGTTAAAATGGAGGATAAGAATGTGTTTTCAGCCTTCTGGATCCCTGTTATTTTAGTCCTATTCCCCTCGCAGTATTATGTTTTATCATCTGTACCCACTTGTATATGTGAATCACTGACCTGTAACTAGTAAATCTGAAGTGAGTTATTATTGTGTCATCTTTGCTATGACCCTGTAGTTATAACACCAGAGACAGTTTAAATGTCACCCAATTCTATCTTAAAATCATCACTATTAATTTTCTAACTGTAATAAAATACAGAGATGTTTTGATTCTCACCATATATTTGGATAACTTAGCTAGATGTTTATACTGGACAATATAATTCATTATTCTGAATTAGTTTTTAAATTTTGTGTATGATGCTTATTAACAACAAATATAGTCTCCATCACCATCACACTAGATTCTTTTAGAAATGGATCCAGATTTTCTGAGATGTGAAGCTTAGATAAGTATAGGGCCCTTTTAAAATAAAAGAACAAAAATTATAAATAAAAATTAAATATTTTTATATTTAATGAGTGTTATTTAGGGTGAAAAAAGAAATACAATAAAATGTAAATTTAAAAAGAACTGTGATTTACTGAAAGTATCATAAAATCCAGGAAATAATAATTTTTATTATTTGTGTCTAATGTACTTCTAAAATTCATTTTTCTGCATTTTTCACTATAAATCTTTAGTTACTTTTTGATAAGACTATTATTTTACAATGTCTTTTTTCCAAAGAAATATAAATGTAGTTGAGTCTTTCCTCTAGAGTGCTTGATTGAATTTTATTATTATTATTGATAGTTGGAATGCATCAACTATAATTTGTGGTTATAGTACTACTATGGATTTTGGCTCACAAACTCATGAATTGTGGTAAGTTCTACTGTGTGTGATTTCCTACCCCCCCCCCAAAATAATGTGTTGTGCATTTAAAATGACATGTGTCTATATTCCTGACAGAATTTACAACCATAGTTAGCATCTTTAAGAACCATATCCTTTGCTTACAGTTTTATGCACGGGATGATAAGAAAAATTTTCCACATAGTAGCCTATGGTTCCATACATTTCACCTTATTTCATCTCCACTTCTCACATATTCCCAGTGGTGTCTATTTCTGTTAAACCTCATCATATTGCAAGGTGACCTCCCAGCCCTATACTTTTGGATCTTGATTCTGGGTGGGGGAGGGTCCTCACAGTGGAAGCTAGGCACACTCCTGGAAGCCAAGCCTGCTTTCGGATAGCTGCAAACAACTGAAATATATTTCACTCAACCCAAACTAAAAGTATTCTCAATTCAACATCCCTTAATTGAGTCTTAAAAATGTCTACGGTCATATCACACCAATACACACAAGGAGGAGTGCCCACCGTATGAGTTATAGAAGAAGGAGCAGTGGACTTAACAGATCGGAATGAAAGTATCTTAATATTGCAAAATTAGCAAACATATATGACCATGTGAGGATCTAGTTCTAGGGTCCTTTCCAGATTTCTGAAAAGGGTATATACAAGTGCATTTTATTGTAAATCTACCTCTGAGTATACACATTATTTTAAGCACATAGTTGGCCATTCCACATATATTTCATTTTATTCTTTCAACCAATCTAGAAATTTTGAAAGTATTCTTAATTTACAACTAATAAATCATAAGAATCAGTTATGTTACATGATTTCCAAGATTCTATAAGTAGTAAATGATGAAACCAGGATTTAATTCAGGTCTGTATTTTTCTGAAGCCCATATTAGGCTCTTTATTCAGGTTGGTCATAGACATTAGTGGACAAAGTAGTTGATGCTTTATAAAAAGCAAATTTCTCTCTTTTTTTTTAAAGATTTTATTTATTTATTTGACAGAGATAGAGACAGCCAGCGAGAGAGGGAACACAAGCAGGGGGAGTGGGAGAGGAAGAAGCAGGTTCATAGCAGAGGAGCCTGATGTGGGGCTCGATCCCAGAACGCCGGGATCACGCCCTGAGCTGAAGGCAGACGCTTAACCGCTGTGCCACCCAGGCGCCCCTATAAAAAGCAAATTTCTGAGCCTCATCCCAAGGATCTCAGATTATTCTGATATAGATGGAATGAAGACAAGCCACTGAGAAACACTATTTTACACCATACTACTCTAATATATTCTAATTCCTTAATGCTTACTAAAATTATGAACCAAGCATTCACATAGCTAGTTAGAAACCTTCCCTGGTAAATTTGACCCAAGGTAAAAAATCCTTGATCAGGACATGGTGCAACCATGGAGAAAAAAATGTCATTTTAAAGAGAGCCAAAGAAAATCTTGATTCAGGTATTTTTCACATATATCACTTTGTTCCTTAAGCAATCTTAGTGTCAACATCAGTTATATATAATTAAGTTAGCCTTAGAACATCTTCATCTACTGAACCTTTCAGCCCTTAACTATGTAAACGTCCTCTATCTTGCTCATGAGGCAAATCTTCAGTTCTTCCTAAGTCCTGTGGCTGACATGGGTGGAGGAAACTAACTTCATTTCGGTCAGGGAGGTGATTTTGGAAGTGAGCAGCAGAAAGACAACAAACTTCAGGAAGATAAACCAAAGGCACTTGGGGAGCCCAGGAATAAGAAAACTTGGAAGACTAGGGCAGGTTAAATTCATCCTAAGAAACTTAATCTTTCTTTTATTTACATGGTATTTACAGGACCAGCCACATAAGTAAAATCCTCTGTGCTCACTCTTTCCTTTTATTTTTGGTTTGGTGGGAGGCAATAGGAGTGGCTATAGGCATATTTGCTTGAGAGTGGAAGGCTATAGAAACACTTCTGCCCCACTGTCATGGTGTTTTCTGACATAGATGAAAGCAGTCCATGTGATCTGCCTAAAGAACTGGTAGAAAACTTCCCTTTTATAAGATTAAGCAGACTGTTTCACACATAATATTTTCTTGAAATGTATTTTCAATACATTTGTTATGTATTTATTTATCCACCTCATTTTTTATTTATGTTTAATTCTTTGAGGCTTTAACTCATGACCCTGAGATCAAGAGTTGCATGCTCTACCGACTGAGCCACACAAGTGCCCTTGAAATGTGTTTTCATTGCATTATAATTCTGTCATCATTATTAAGAACATTTATTAAGTATTTTTTCTATTCAAAGTAATATGTTGACAGATGTAGTCCTCGTCCTCTAGGCAGATTTAGCAATTAATTAAAACTACATGAGCTTATTGAGCAGAACAGACTGTCCCTTTTCTTCATTTATATTAATGACCATTTTGCATACAACTGGTCAAATATAAACCCCAACAAAGCAGGTCAGAGGGCCTGCATAGCATTCTACACCTGATGGGTTTTGCCTACAGTACACAGTGAGTCAGGAAATAATAATGCTTTCTCTACCATAGTATCTTCTAATTCTGTACAGCTCCCACTGAGGATCACATGCCTAGTTAATTCACAAAGATGACCCTAGTGAAGAATATTTTTTAAAAAATTCACGGAAAATTTACTAGACCATTTGGTGTCCTCTCGATTTTTACAAAATCAGGTGTTTGACAAGGAATGATACCAGATACACAGACTCAAAGTAGTTACAAACAAAGCCCCCTTGCAAACATATTCTGTAGTTAACATACTGTACTGATGGCCACATGGGGTTTGATTTTCTATACCATATTGCCAGATAAAAAAGGTTTTGAAAATTCACACAGTTGGTTTTCAAACAACTCCTACTTTGTCAAGTTTAATTTACAGGAGTAAACCCCAAGCATGGACTAAAATTGACCAACATTCTTTTGGCAGCAAATTCAGCAATAAATGTAAAGGCAAACAGCATGCATATACACATGTACAAAGGACAGGAGCACCTGCTCTCCACCTGCAAAATAGACTACTAGAAACCCAGGTCAAGGATACAGAATATGATTTACAGCTGACTACATCAATTTAATGCATTCTTTTCCTTAAGAGAGAAGAGAATGTGGTGCAGTTATAATAACAGTTCTTTAGTGTTCTTAAAACTAAAACTCTAAGGGTATCCTTAGCAATGTCTACCGGACTGTTCCAAAATTAATCACCATCAACAAATATTAATTATTATCATTGCATGGAGGTGTAATTGACATATAGCATTATATTGGTTTCAGGTGTACAACATAATGACCCGATATCTGTATATATTGCAAAATGACAAAATGGTCACTACAGTAAGTCCAGTTAACATGTCACCATAAATAGTTACAAATTCTTTTTTTCATGATGAGGACTTCTAAGATTTACTCTCTCAGTAACTTTCAAATCTGCAATAAAGTATTAACTATAGTCACTATGATGGACATTATATCCCATGTTTATTTACTTGTTTATAACTGGAAATTTGTGTCTTTTCACCCATTCCACTCATTTTGCCCACCCTCCTACCTCTGGCAACCACCAACTTATTCTCTGTATCTGTGGGGTTTCTTTGTTTTTGTTTGTTTTTTAAGATTTCACATAAAAGTGAGATCATATAGTATTTGTTTTTCTCCAACTTATTTCACTTAGCATGATGCCCTCAAGATGCATCCATGTTGTCATAAATATGTCAATTTATTATTAATCTACTATGAGCTCTAAAGATGACCAGGGATATACCATCCCAAAATATGCCACTTTGGCATAAGAATTATTTTGAGCCAAAGGCATTTGAGTTCCTGAAATTCTTTGTCTTCTACAAGCAAAAGGTCCTCAAAGAGCTCAATTTTCATAAATCCCATCCCCAAGAATTCTCTTCTTGGAGACAAGAAGCCATCATTTTATACGTAGTTACAGACACACACATATATACACACTATATATACTATACACACACACACACACAATATACACACACACATACACTATATATATTATATACATCCATATATATACCATATATAGCTTCACAAACCCTAATGTATGAGGAAGACATATAGTCCGATGTCTTTTTAACACTTGGTGTTGTAATTATTTATAAAGCTAAAACAGGAAAAGAAATGAATGAGCCAACCTAACCTGATTTTTGGGTTAAGCAGAGAGCAAACTACTATCACTACACTACTCTATTAATGATGATAATAGCAATAACAGATATTTAATATTGAGTTTTGATTTATTACTTAGGTGTTATGTTAAATGTCTTAGATGCATTACAATTTTAATTTTTACTCATGTCCAATGAAGTAAGTAAAAATTGTATTCTAATGGAAAAGTTAAGCTTTAGAAATGTTGAGATATTGTAAGGGAGAAAAACAAAAACAAAACAAAACAAAAACCAAAAAACTACCTTTCTAGTTTCAAAGGCTAAGGCCTGCCTGAACTGGAAAACTGAAAAAGAGACAGATAACATAACAAGAGGGAAAAAAATAGAGAGAGGGAGAGAAAGATTTAAGCACAAGCATACACATGGGAATTCACAAAGAAATCTGATTCAAGGAAGTAGCCAGAATTTGTGTGATATATATATCAGCTTAGGCTAGTCAAAGAATAAAGGATTTGGGACTTCTGGGAAGGGGGAGGTAAATTATGGGAAGGAGGCTAGAAAACATGTTGTAAATGAGGGTTGTTTAGTAAGATTTTTTTTTTCTTTTTTTAAATTTATTTTTTATTATGTTCAGTTAGCCAGCATATAGTACATCATTAGTTTTCGATGTAGTATTCAACGATTCATTAGTTGCCTATAACACCCAGGACTCATCACAATACGTGCCCTCCTTAACACCCATCACCCGGGTTTAGTAAGATGTCTTAAGCAGATTTAAATGGGAAGTTCCTCCATTGATGAGGTGTTAAGAGACCTCCTCCTGCCTGGTAGGAGAGAGAGAGAGACTTCTTTTGCAAATGGCAATTTCCTTTATAAATGTTTATTTCTTTTACAAAAGGGAAACTTATGCTCTCTTTTAGAATTTTTCCTTTATCTGCTGCTCCTCAATTGCCTTCAGCTCAAGATGGTCCTTTTGCCAAAGAAACATATTTTGGTTCCCTTCAATACTTTACTGAAGTCATATAACTAATAAGTTGTGGCACAGGGACTTGACATCCGGTGAGCCATTTCTTAAGGACTTTGTCCTGTAAACACACATAATAATCTGACACATTTAATAATACATGTTTTCTTTATGATGCTTCATGGGTTTGAAACATTAATGGTAAAATTTTTCCTTTCAAATCACTATAAATTGGAATGATATTTGTAAAGTCAAATCTCACTTATTTGTTAAGTTTCCTGAAAGCAATGCCATTGTCTGGCTTATTCACAAATCCACTGATACTAACACAGATGAGTCCATTAAGAACCTGGATTGAACTTCTCAACAACTTTCCCTCTTCATCTGTTCATGGGCTGTAGACACCTGGGACTGGGTTCTGGTGTTCTGGGTTTCTGAAATTTAAAGGCAACCAGACTGATTGTTGAAGGGAATGAGAAATTGTTTTTTTTTGTTTTTGTTTTGTTTTGTTTTCTAGTAGACCTCTGCTAGAATGAGACACTTTGACTTAATTTTTAACCTGGAAACTAAACACACCAGCAATTTACAGGTATAAATAATACAACAGGCACCTTGAATAGTAGGACACTGTGAACCTAAAGAAATCATAAACTTAAGCACTTTGGTATTTTATTCATACATTTTTATTCAGACACATACTACACCAGAATTTGTGTATTATTGTCATTTTTTAGGGTGTAGAGCATTATGAAACTTTTCAGTAATGCTGACATCATCAATTCCTCGTCTACCATAAAAACTCAAAATTAAAGAGTCTTCACATATCTGAGTATTCATCTTTAATGCCTCTGGCTCACATCCTGACTCAAAGCTTTAAAATTTGCTGAAAGGATTTCAGCTACCAGAGAAGATTGTATGAAGTGTTTCTAAAATCTAGTGTGTCTAAGAACCACCTGAGAAACTTGTGAAAATGCAGGTTCCCAGATCTGATCCAGGGCATGGCTGAGTGATTTATTAGGTCTTGAGGGATATCTAGTAACCAGCATTTTACAACAGGCACTCCAATTCTCATGCTGGTGAGCCACAGACCACACTATGAGAAACAAGATGTGAGGAATATAGAAAGAACACGCAGAGGACTGCTTTGGCTTCTGTACTACTATGTGGAAACTAGTGTTGATCGCAAATTCAGACTGGATTAAGAAAAGGGTAACACTAATGACATTAAAACTCCTTGTGTACAGGTTCTCTTCGGCAACTTCTTGCCTTCTTTTTTTTTTAATTTTTAACCTTGTGTAATTCACTTATTGTTTCAGAGTGCTCTGCAGCTAGAATTTAGCTTGGATTAAATGAAAATAACCTTCTCTTCTCCCTCCAAGCACATTGCCAAATTTAGCATGTTTCATGTAATTTATGTAACAAATGACCTAGGGGCACCTGGGTGGTTCAGTTGGTTAAGTGTCTGCCTTTGGCTCAGGTCATGATCCTAGGTCCTGGGATGGAGCCCCATGTTGGGCTCTCCACTCAATGGGGATTCGACTTCTCCCATTCCTTCGGTCCTTCCCCTGCTCATGCTTGCATTCACTTTCTCTCTCAAATAAATAAATAAAATCTTAAAAAAAAACCTTATAGATAAAGGCAAACATTATTCCTGTGGGAAGAAAACTATTAGGATTATTAAGTGGCTAAAATAAACATCTAGGTTAGAAAGTATAGCTATAGCAGATACATTTTAAATATTTTTCAAGGACTTTAAACAACCAGTACCAAAAGCAATGAAAATAAGGACATTTTTATGGTGTTGGATGGAACTCTTATAACATATAGAACACTGGATTAAGGAGAGGAAAAAAAAAAACCATAGTGGTAAATGAGAAGTGTAAAAAAAGAGATAAAAACAAGTGGAATTTACTAGTCTTTCTTTACATTATTTAGCAAAGTGAGTAAATAGTGAAATATCAAGTTTAAAAAAACCACATTCTTACCTTTTTATATCTTATCAAATTATTTCTCCACCTTGTGGTGTAGGTAATATAGACTGGCTAGCATTTTCAAATAAATTTTTCTAGAAAAAAAAAAGTGTTGTCTATAAAATATAAAAGTTGAAATGGATATTTTTAAGCCCTTGACCATATCTCTTTTGTATGGATCATTGCTCCTCAAAATAAATTCCCACATGTAATGAATCTGGGTCATATATGATGAGTATCCAACTAGTTGGATGATTGAATATTTTGCTCAAAGCTTTATAGTCAGAACCAAACTGATCATTAATTATATAGGAAATAAGGTATTTTGTGTGGAGTCTATAGAAATATCACACAGGAACAGAACATTACCCAAACAATTTTTATTCCACAAAATAAACAGTATGGTAATTAAATGAACTTCAGGAATACAATACTTGGAGCAGGTAGTGAATTTCTTTATTTTTTAATCTATGAAGAACTCATTGGTTCTATTATCAAGTCTGAAAAATCTTAAATTATTAAGTGAGTCATGTACATTGAGGAATTACTTTCTCATGAATTACTGAAACACTTGATTGCATTAGTAACAAATTCATTTCACTGTCGTATTTCAAGCCCAACCTTAACTAAATCTATGGTGCAGAGATAGACCTGCTGCAGTACCAGATTTATTGATAGAGATTTAAGAGGTCTCTGCAGTATTCAAATTACTTTATATTCATTTAACACATTTGCTCTAATTAAAAAGTAAGACTTCACTTTCTCAAAAGTCTCCCCGTGTGTATGCTTGGGCCATTTAGCTCAAAAGAAAAAAGATCAAGTGACAGATCAAAAGAAAATGTTAAAATATAAATTACATGCTTTAAGTTGCTTTCTCTGGATTTAGAAATGCTCAGATAAAAGTTGAAATTTTAGTGAATGGATCTTGATTTTCTGTATATTCATTTCTCAAGTCAATTATACTTTACATATAGGAAATGTCCCAGGCAAATTAGAAGACATATGGGTTTTCAATTAGTTTTAATTGAAAGGAAACACTCCATTGTCAAGATATTTGTAGAGTCAGTTGAGATTGTGCAATGTTAGTGGAATAATGGAATTCTTTCAAATTCATTTACTTTTCAAGTTAAACCTAGAGATTTCCCAGAATGAGAGAAGATAAGACAAACTCGTCATCTCATCTTTGAAAATAGGAATTATGGGCTTAGATTCTGACCTAATCATTTAAGCTTAATACTGGACCATCTAAGTAGTAGCTTTCACTTTGGTTTTTCTAGCAAATTGGTTCTAATCTACGTCAATAGCCAAGTAACTCACAACTCTGTGAATAGCTAGATAAAAAACATTTCTGCTACGTGAGTTGCTACCCAGAGAGCTAAGGAACCTTAATCATATTAGGTTTCTTCCTAAAACTCCAACTGTTCTAGAGTATTCAGTCATAACTATAATGGTTCAGATTAGTAATAACATTTAGCTAATGAGACTAAAGAAGTAACCAGTTCCCTTTATTCACTTCCACAGCCACGGATTTCAGTTATTTTTTTCATTAACTCTTTCTTTCATTGAAGCTCCATGATGTGCCCAGAACATGGTGATGGACACTGGGGTTATTATTATGTATAAAAGAAAAGCACCCATCAAGGAATCAGTAGGGTAAGTTATTTCAACATTTTGCAGATGTGACATCAGTTCTAGCAGACTATTAGAATCTAAGAAAGTGTGTTGTCAAGGATTTTAGATATTAAATATAGTGATAATAGTGAAAATAATCAAAGAAACAAAACTCCAAAACCTACAGGTGCCAGGCAGATAATAGAAGTGAGTAAAGAGGTCAATAGGAATTGTGGTGGGCTTGAAGGTATGACATATATTGCAGAATTCCTGCCTCTTGTTGCCAAATCTGAGTTTTAAGAGAGGCTGATGATTGTGATTTCTTATGTGACTCTCATGAAGTTTCACTGAATAATTGCTCAATTTAAAAAGCAAGCAAACAAAACATTGTGGTAGCCAAACATTATTTGCCTTGCATATTTGAACCAGCAGCTATCATTTATCACATTTCATCACAATCCCAAATCATCAAAATTATTGAGATACTAAGTTGTTTCTTTCTCTAAACAGTAACAGTTTGGTGAGTGCTCCAAGTAGAGCATATGTTTCTACACATGTAGATCAACAAATGTTAGGCAGGCTCCATGCCCAGCATGCAGCCCAACTTGGGGATCAATCTCACAACCCTGAGATCATGATCTGAGCTGAAATCAAGAGTTGGACACTTAACCAATTGAGCCACCCAGGCACCCTGTGTACATTTTTTAAAGGTTGCTTTTTTATACTTAATAATATGTTTTGGAGATCATTTCACGTAAGTACATAAAGAAGCAGGTTAATTACATTGAATAGTGCATTCTATTCATTCATATGGATATATCATACATTGTTTTGCCAATTCTCTCTTAATGGGTATTTAGATTATTTCTGAATCTCATGACTAAAAGTAATGCTGCAATAAAATATCTCTATATGTGCATTTGGATAGTCAGGCTCCTCTTCCAGACTTCATAGGTTAAAGCAAATGGCTGAGACTGTTCTTCCCTCGTCAGCTAAGTTTGGGTTTCTAGGTGTGTCTGCTGATGTGATAAGGCACATGGGACCTGAAATTGTGGTCTATTTTGGGTGAGGAAATTGTTCTAGCTCTGAGGATGGGGTTGGCAGCGGGTATGCCTTTCACTGAGAACAGTTAGAAAGGACTCCTGGATTGGTCCCCTACCCAAATGAAGTAGGATGGGTACCACAGTTACCTGGACTCTTGGATCAGGCTTACCAGGTGGTTAGGACTGTATACTATATTCAGTAATAGATGGAGTTATGAATTTGCCTTAACCCAGGGTGTATGTAGCTTTTTGTCTGGAAACTCAAGTCAGGTCAGAGTGCGTACTACATTCCCCAGCAAATGAGTCCACCAGCTTGCTCTGCAGACTGGGGAAACCCTAGGCTGGGCTCTCTATTCTAGTGCCACGGTGCATAGGGCTGTTGAATGGGGTTCTGTACTTTGCGGGTGCTCTGGTTAGGTTCCCTGATCAGATAGGCTGAAGGCTGTATTTAGCAATTAGCAGCTCTATGGATTTGATTCCTTGCCTGGGTACAGCAGGCAAAGCAGCTCTAAAGCCAGCAAAGCTCTTGGTTGTCTTAACTCAAGCCAACCCACACTCCGAGTTCACAGGCTGATGAGGGCCACTGGTTTTCTTTGCAAATTATTGGGTGTACCTGCCCTTCCCTAGGCTCCAGCATCACTAGGCTGCAAACGAGTTGTCCCCAGCCATTCTGGTCAGATGGGGCTAGAAGGCCCTCTCCGTGTGGATTGGGCTATGTCTCAGCTCCCTTCCCTGGGTGGTGGTGAGACAGGAGAAGTTGGGGGTGCAGAGGTGAAGGGCTGCTCCCAATTACTCTCAATTTCCCAAGTAGGCTCTCTGGTTTGGAAGGGCCTGGTTCTACCCTCAGCTTCAGCTATGACTTAATTTCTCTGCTTGTGAGTAGCACAGGAACCCTCCATGCTTGGTTACTGGCTTCTCTCTGGAGGTATCAGCTCTGCCCACCCACTTTTCAGATGGAGCATCATTGAGCCACATAGCTTCTAGGAATTGTCACCAGCCCTTCTGGTCAGATGGGGCTAGAAGATATTCTACAGAGTAAGCGGGGCTGTGACTTTACTCTTTGTCTGAGCATGGTCAAACCAAGTTGTAGGACTGGAAAAATTCCTAGTTTGAGGATCTGAATCTGGCAGATCTATATCCCGCCAAGTTCCCTGGTCAGAGCGCACCTGTGACTTGTTTCTGCAGATGAGCAAAACTGCTGGTTGGGATTACTACTTGAGTGTTGCAGGTACAAACCTGGCCTGCCAAGATTCTCATGCTGGTTGTTTCAATCTCCTGCCCCTTTCTCCGTCACGGTCAGATTCTCAGTTGTGGGGCCCTACCAATTCTCCTGCAAATCCCATGGTGCAAGATCAGAATAGGGGCTCCCATAAAGCATCCCTAATGCTGGGATGGGCTCGTGGTTCCTTCTGGGTTCTTTTTTCCCACTGGAGCAACCGGAGGCTCAGGAGAGTTCACTCTGCATAGTGCTGTTCTGGGAGAAGGGCAATGTGGTCAGTGTGTAGCCTCTTCTCTTACCCTCTAATGCCAATCTGTCTTGGTCCCTGAGGTGTAGGAAGGTGTTTCTCGGTGGGGGTCTTCAACAGCTCTTACTTGTTCTTCTCGTGAAGGAAGCAAAGTAAGGAACTGACTATTTCACTACTTCGGTGACATCACTCTCCACAAGCTTTCTTATTATTTTGTTCATCTGATGGGTGAAAAAATTATAGCTCATTATTTTTTCATTGCTACAATAGAATTTGAGTTTTGCGTTTTTTTATTAATGTTTTGTGTTTAATTTTATGTATATTAAAATCCATATTTCTTATCTATTAATTTTCTTCTCATTTTCTTACTGAGAACTTGTTATACATTTTGATATTAATCCTCTTTCTGTTACATATGCTTCAAATACTTTATACCAGAATGTTATTTTGTTCTTTGCTTAAAAACAAATAGTTGTAAAATCTGCCATGAATTTTTATGATGGTATCTGGATTTTTGTTATATTCTGGATGATCTTATCATGAGATTCTTAAATTCTGTTTTAATGCTTAAATATCTTTATCACAATTGTATTTGAGTTTTATTTCCATACATTGTGTGAGATAAAAATCAAAATTAAATTTTTACTTGCAAATGCATTCCTAATAATTCCAACACTATGAATTACCATCCTTTCTTCATCATTTTAAAGCTCCTACTTTACCATGTGATTTATTGCTAATATTTCTGATCTGCTTTTCAGTGTGTTGTGTTCCATTTATCTATTTGTCAATTCCCATGGTAACACTAAACTTTAAATTACAACAGCTTTATCGTGTAGTTTGATAACTTGCAGGGCCAGAATCAACTTTGCCCTGCAGTGTTACATTTTCAGTGAGTTTACAGAACTCTACCAACCTTACTCCTATTTTTGCCAATGCCAGTCTTGTCAATGACAATTTCCTCACCTTACATGAGGTGGCTTATTTGGGATGCCCTCCATTCAACAATGCCTCTACTCCTGCTACTACCCCCTGGCTACACATTATTGGGTGTTTTCTCTGTGTCTAACTTCCTATGTAACTTCCTATGTATTTAAGTATTGATACTTTTTTATTAAGGCTGTGCAAAAATCTTTTCAAGTATTGTAGCAGATATCAAGCACTCTACACATATTTTTTCTCAAATCCTCTTACCATTTCCTTGCACACCAACTTCCTCATGATTACTATCAACAGCCAACATCTGTATCTCTTTGTGACAGAGCTGCCCTCATGTTGCCAGACTGTTTTGCCTTTGCACAGGGAGAGGAAAGCTCTAGGGACATCCCCCAGGATAGCCTGAACTCGTGACTAACAGTGCAGAGTATACATTCTCCGGTTTCCTTTCCCCATGCCAACTCTGAGGTGAGGCTTCCATTGTCATCAGAGACCCCTGTGGAACCAAAGCAAACTCTCTTCTGTACTAACTCATCCTTCCCTCCCCCACCCCTTCATTTCCTTGCCATATTTTCCTAGGTATACTTCCTAATAAATCACTTTCACACAAAACTTACCCAATATCTGCTCCTAGGAAACCCATCTTAAGACAGATGGTTATAATATTAAGTCCATATTAAAAAAGAAAAACCAAAATACAGAGAGTTTACAGATCAACTCAATGTCACACACAAAGTAAGTGGCAAAATGACTAAATCTTATCATGAAATTATGTATAAATTCAAGATATTTGGGTTCAATTTACACTTGTCTCTAAAAGTAATCACAGCTTCAACTTCTCCTGGTGCCCTTCCACTCAAGCCACAGCTCCTGCCAGTAAACTCGGTAGTGCCTGCTGTTACTGTCCTGTGGGAACACTCTTCAGACAATAAGGACTAGAGAGTGATAGCAAAGAGTAGTAGTGAAGAGTGATAGCGAAGATGGTGCTGTTTAACCAGACTCTCAGATCATAGTTGTTTGGACCCTCTTTCCCTTATGCATCTAGGTTAGGTTTGGCCAGGAACTTGCGAAAGAGCTGAAAGGTGCATGTGAAGCTGCAGTCATTGTTCTCAGAGGCTGTTTGCAATCAGATGCAATGACAGACAAATACAGAAGGGCCCAGTGGCCCCCTGCTTTTCTTATATGTCCCATCTGTATCTCTCTCTTCTGCTGGCCAGCAGAGGCCCCTAGCCCACCCCAGATGCTTGGCTGAGGACACGCACAACTAGTACTTACAGAAGCAAATTTCCAAAGACCTCTGCATGAGCTCCACTTTTGTTACCCCTCTTTGGCCCTGGGGTGTACTTGGCTCCTTGGATTTTGCTGAAAGTTTATACAGTCATTCACCTGAACTGTTCTTTTCGGGAGGAATGGGTTAGTGACCTTCCTCTTTTTCATTGTTTAAATACACCATCCAGATTTTCACCTTCCCAGCTTCCCCCATCTTATGCAATATATTATTCCAAGTCACTCAGTCCCTTCATACTCAGTAGCCATGCTTCCCTGATTGAACTCTGACAGATGCAAAAGTGTTCCATATTAAGTAATATCTAATGACACTTTCTCCCAAAACACTTGAAATAGCCTCAAAAAGAAAAAACCTTTAAAAAGGTAACTGTCAAATATAGTTTATTTTCTTTATTCTGAGCATTTTTAGAAGCATTTTCTTTGAATATGCGAGATCTCTTTTCCCAACAAAAGCTTTGCTATTTCTTTTTTTCCCCTCCCTCTTTTCTTTTTTGCAACTGTAAAAATACCTAAGGAAGGAATTTTAAAGTAAGATCATGCTGCATGTCTTTTCCCCCCTATATTTTTAAGGAAAATTATGTTACTTTAATATTACTTAAGAACCAACACAACCAGAAAATTGAGAATCTATGAAATCACATCACGTCAGTTCATGATCATAAAGCCTGACATTCAAATTATGCAAACAGGGGAAATTTAAAAAAAGAGTTTGGGATATATTAATAAGTAATTTTGTTTTTATTGATAAAGCTATCTCACCATTTTTTAAAAAAGATTTTATTTATTTATTTGACAGAGATAGAGACAGCCAGCGAGAGAGGGAACACAAGCAGGGGGAGTGGGAGAGGAAGAAGCAGGCTCATAGCGGAGGAGCCTGATGTGGGGCTCGATCCCATAACGCCGGGATCATGCCCTGAGCCGAAGGCAGACGCTTTAACCACTGTGCCACCCAGGCGCCCCATATCTCACCATTTTTATGGGTTACTACAGGGTTAACTTGTGGCATTTAATGTTAGAGTAAAAAAAAAAATCAATTTTAGATTCCTAACTGAAAGAAGGCAAATTTGAAGGATTTAAATTAGATATAAATAGTCAATAATTGAAATATTTCTATGATAATGAAAATCATTAAAATGATCCTAAAATGAAAAAAAAAAAAAGGCTACTTTCCTTACACTACCAATTGACCTAAATAAAAGTATCTGATTTTATCACAGTAAAAAAAAGAAACAAATGTAAAATTTAGGATGTCATGACCCTGGAGAAAATCTCACAGACAGGCAGCATACTGGGTCTCTGACCCGTGTAAATAATTCTATAAGCACAAAAGCCCAAAGAGTTTCATTACAGCAAATTAATGTCAGGGGAAGAATAAAAACTGACAGAAATATGGAGGGCACTGTAGAAGTCTAGTACAGCAGGGACCCTTAAGAGGGAGATTTATTGTAGCGTAGAATGGAGGAAGTCACCTAAATGGAGGAATGTATGGAAAGAATTACTTTCTATCCTTGCTTTCCAAGTTCTGGGGGAATTAAAACTGATAATGGTTTTCTCTTACTTCTCCTATCCAGGAAATACCAAATGGATGCAAAAACATTTAAAAAAACCAAAAGACAAAAAAGAAGTAACACGATATAATTTAAGTGTTTGCAAGGAACAACCCTAAAGAAGATGAAGAAAATGTTTTGATAGAAAAATGTGGAGGTCATAGTAGGAAAAGTTGGGAGTGAAAGGTCATAGGAGAAGTTGGGATTGGAAGATCATGTTGGAGAAGTCAGGAATGATGCGTTGTGGCAAGTTGACATTTCACAATGGAAGAAGTTGGGGTTAACCAGTCATGGTGGGAGGTCAGGGTTGCCAGATCATGCTCCCATCTGAAGTATATTCTAAGGAATCACTCCATTTGTGGAGCACAATGTAGCCCTTCTTTTTCTTCTCCTATAATGACAAATGGGGCAGTGAGTAGAGATAGCAAAGATTTAATAATAATTTTAATTAAATTTGAAGGTGAAACATTAGCCTGGACTAGTGTGAGGCAAGAAAAGAGCTTAAATGCAAAATTTAAGGAGACACTTACTCTCAGGGTCATGAACAGGCTGACCCTGAAACTGCACGATCCTGTCAGTGAGTTCTTCCTTCAATTTTGTGCACTAGGATCCTCTCTTGCTTTACCAGTATTCCTGGACCTGGGGATAGAGAGTGGGTGGAAATTTGTTGATAAAGAAGAATCAAAGGAAGAAATTTTAAGTTAGAGGAGAGAGATATACACATGGACAAAAAAAGAAAGATTTTGTTTAAAGTGAGAGTTTTAAAGATGCTACCCTCTACCAAGCAACAACAACAACAACAAATAAACAAACAAAACAGGAAAGCGTCATCTCGGTGGTGAGAAATTACCTAAGTCTGGATGGACTCACCAATCAGAATGTTTCAGGTACCATAATGCAAAATGTCTGTGGTCACCAGAAGCTAGAATTCTGGACACAATAATAGAGGAAATGCTAATCAAAGCAGGTGGTTCACTTCAGAAAATTTAAGCGCATGATATTTGTCATGTCCTGACAGATACATTGGAACAAGGTGACCAGAAGTTTGAAAACAGTCCTAGTTACATGAATTGGAGTCCTAAACACAGTTCACAGAGTAAAGACAGACCTCGTGCTAGGGAGGATAACTTCAGAACAAGGGAGTGGTTAGTCTTAAAGATATTAGGCACAAACATGGACTAGGAGAATTGAAATGGTGACACCAGTGTGAGATATCGGCTACCAGGTGAGGCCTGGTTAAGGAAGCAGGATCTCAACTGTCCGATCTTTGAATTGTTTAAATGCTAAAATTTGGGAGCCCAAATTATTCCCAACTAATGAACGAACTAGTAGCAGAGCGGTGGCAGAACTGAGCTTTCAGTCGGGTAATCCTAGCTGACCATAAAGAAGAATCTTAAGGATAGTGAACTACAGTAGGGAGAGTGATGATATACCAAAAACATCCATGCCCTAATCCTTAGAACTTGGGAATACATTAGATTACATGGAAGAGACATGAAAATTATGGCAGCAGATGGAATGAAGACTGCTAATCAGCTAACCTTATATTACAGAGACTATCCTAGATTATCCAGGTGAGCTCAAAGTAACCACAAGTGTTCTAAAATATGCACGAGAGATGCAGAAGAGTCAGTGTCAGAGTGATGGGCTGTGAGGAAGGCGCAACTGGCCATTTCCAGGTTTGAAGATGGAAGGGGCAAGGAACCAAGGAATGAGGAGGGCAATCTCTAGAAGCTGGAAACAGAAAGAAAATTAATTTTTTCCTAGAGCCTCCAGAAAGGAACACAGACCCATTAACTCCTTGATTTTAGCCCAGTGAGATCCATTTCAGATTTCTGAACTCCCAAACTGTAATATAAATACTTCATTTTGTTTAAACTACTAGCTTCATGTTAATTTGGTACAGCAGCAATAGAAAACTCATACATGAACCAACTGTCATCAGTACAAAGTCGATAGAATCCTTTCCTCCATTTCCCAATACACATACTTTTGTCTCAAATTTAGACAAAGGAAGCTGATACAATACACAAAATCCAAAGTGAACACAACCAAAGGTCAAAATTCAAGAGACAAACTATAGGATTAAAAACTTTATTTTTTAAAGATTTTATCTATCTATCTATCTATCTATCTATCTATCTATCTATTTGAAAGAGAGAGAGAGAGTGCAAGTTGGGGGGGAGGAGCAGAGGGAGAGGGACAAGCTGACTGCTGAGCGTGGAGCCAAATGCGGGGGCTCAATCTCACAACCCTGAGATCATGACCTGAGGCGAAACCAAGAGTCCAATGCTTAACTGACTGAGGCACCCAGGCACCCCAGGATTAGAAACTTTATAAGGTTGTCTTCTTTAAGAAGGCTCTACTTCATATGGAACACAAAGAACTGGTTAACTTTGGGTGAACAGAAAAAAAGAACAACATTTCAGTTAAGGGGCTCCTCATAGACAAGAGTAGAAAGCTGGGAATTGAGTGTAAAGATGATGGTGAAGAGAACACACAGATCTGGAAAAAAAGCCCATGTGAAGAGTGGTAATTCAGATAATGACTGTGTTTTGTGCGAGTGGCACTGTCTCTTCACTCGTCAAATTGTCATACATTGAAGGTCCACTATATTCCAGGCACCATTTAGATGGTGGAGATACAGTGGTAGATAAGACAGATAAGGCACCTGATCTCCTATGGCCTACATTCTAGCAGGGATGTATTTTTTGGGAAGTACTTTTATTGATTATTAATTTGTTTCATCTCATTAATCACTACAACCATCAAATGAGGTGATAGGAACTAGGACATTCTCATTTTACAGGAGGAACACAAAACTGCTTAAGGTTTTCTTCAAGGGCACATAACTGTAGGTGTTAGAACCAGAATTTGAACCCAAATCATGTAATTCAGGGTGTGCGTGCTTAATCATTATGTTGCCTGCTAACAAGTGGAGGAAAGTTCAGGTGGGTGAGGTAGCCCAGATAGTTGATGACTTTAATATATTATAACTTTTCACTTAAAAACACCCCCACAAATAATAATGAAAACTACCATTTGTAACACAATCCTTTTTTTTTTTTTTAAGATTTTATTTATTTGAGAGAGACAGAGAGCATGAGCAGGGATAGGGGCAGACGGAGAGGGAGAAGCAGACTCGCCATGGAGCTGGGAGCTCCAAGCGTGCTCCATCCCAGGACCCTAGGATCATGACCTGAGCGGAAGGCAGCTACTTAACTGACTGAGCTATCCAGGCGCCCCTGTAATGCAATCCTTTGATATTCTGCATTATGCTAAGTGTAGATGTCCTATAGGCCTCAAGGAAATCATTCAGATGGGTACTATTACACTCATTTTACAGATGGAGAAAGTAAAGCTCAGAGATCTTAAATGATTGGCCAAGGCCACTCAGCAAGGAAGTGTCAGAATTGAAATCAAAACCCTGTTTGTATGTGCAGAGAAGCAAATATATTCTTGACACAATTTCATACGCTTTCTCAAAACTAAACATGGAATAGTGAAAGATCATTTGTTCTAACTATAAATATATTATTAGTCTATTTTTATTTAATTATAGCATAATATGATGCTATAGGGAAGGAGAAAATAAAATGAAAGAAGCAGTATTGATGCAATCTAGACTCATGCATAACTGGGAGCAAACAGTCAGATCTCCTTGTCATTAGAGCCTTTACTTTACAAAAAAAGTCCTTTCTGTCTTCCCCATCCCATGGTATAACCTACATAAAGCACTGTGGGAAAAGAAAGACCCAAATAAAAGTTGACGTTAATTTGTAGAATTATTTAAATTTAGAAGCTGATGCAGAATTGCAAGCAGTTATGAAGACAAAGACATTTTTCTGTCTACCTGAAAAAAATTTAAAAAATGAATGCTATGTTTTAACAATATTCTTTTTTCTCAAGGGTCAGAAAAAGATGTTTTTTTCATAATACTTAGAACAGGAAAACTTTTTTACAGTGAATTGTTAGTATATGATTTACTTAATTGCTATATAAATGATTAAACTCCATACAGTCCTTATTTTTAATTTTCATTCTGATCGACGGATGTACTTATCGGAAAAGCTTTTTGAGAAAAGCTATTGAGAAAACCAGCAGTTTTTAGCCCCTAGTCTCTTGCACAATTCTGCATTTTGTTATGCTCTGCCATCAGTTTAATTGGAAGGTTCCTTTGAGAAAATATGATTTATGTATGTTTTATTTGGTAATGTAGAATTTGAAAAAGGAAAACATTTTTATTACGCTTGTCTCCAGTTTCTTAGCTCAGTGATATACTTTCCTTGGGGGTACATAATGCCAAACCAAGTGTTAAAAAAATGGGAAAGAAAACCAGTAATTTTGACTTTGGAGAACAATAAATAAATATATTTATTGAATAACACATTTTTGAGTATTTGCTTTGGGTAGTCATCAAATAGAGAGTGATTTCTTTAAATGCAGGAGTTTTAGGAAGGAAAGTGCCAATGGGCATGGCACTCCATGTGGTTAATCATGGAGTTCCATTCCTCAGCACGTATGCACAGCCCCTCCTAGAAGACACTTTATAGTTATCATAATCCATTCCTGGATCCAACTCTTGTCCTGGTGACATGGGATGGACTCACTCTAGGAAATTAATTCTCATGTCCTTTCATATAAATTTCACTGAACTCACTCTGGCTCCTCATTTATGAAATTATCATTTCAATCAGTCTCAGGCAGCCTAGAGTGTGATTGATCTGTGAGTGTGAAGTGAGGAGCTGGTTTATCTACACCACACAGAGCTAGTTTGGTCTTGGAAATCAGCATATCTTTTCTTTTGCCAACATAGTATATATTCATCAGGCCATTAACTTTTCAGCTCTCCCTCCCCCTGTAAACATAAAATTACAAATACAAGACTGCAGCCTCAAATTCAGTGCTGCTATTAATTTTTAAAACAAGTCAAAATTAAGTCAATTTTTAAAAATGGCAGCACTAACACAAAGGTCTCAGTGGCCTCAGCTTTTATTGAGTGAGAATTTGAATGTGTCACATGGATAGGAAAGCAACAATTCCATTAAAAATACCTGATTTCCAAGTGGCATTTAAGGAAAAGGGAAATGAATACAAAAACAAATAAAATTGAATAGGGGAGCTCGTTTTATAAATTATAAATGATATACCTATTAGCAGAGTCATAAAACAAGAAAATAAGGTAATTGGACTGACGGCAGGAAGAGGAAAGTTATGTAAATGAAGAGAGCCTTGTTAAAATAATCAAGACGAAGAGATTCACTGATTTAGAAGGTAGCAGATTTTGAATTGCTGTTATAATTAATCCTTTTCTCTCAGAAGCTATTCTTTCAAAGGATCCCTTTTACTTGAAACAAATTAAGGTGGGCTAGACAAGATCAGTATGAGTTGAAACTAAGTAATGCTATAGCTAGCACTAGTTCTAGCAAGATGCTCTAAAAATTGCAAATCCTCGAAATATGAAGTAAAATGACCCACTTCTTTCCCCCAACTACCATGGTTTATGACGTACTTTAACTGATGATAGAAAATTGATGGAACTCACTACCTCTAGCTCTGGGAATGCTGCTGACAGGTAAAACCTCTCGTTTATGCTTCGAGTTTTCTTTATTAATCAATGTGAGCCCATTGTTAACACAACTCTGTGCTCCTCACCTAGGTTGAAAGGACGTACTAGAGCACTGTGTTCTGGTCTGGAAAAAAAAAAGTTCTGATCTCAAGGTGTATATAACATACATGGGATTATAATAAACTAAAAAATAAAAGGCAAAATATCTCCCACTGCCACCTACCTAAAAGCATACTGACACACACACACTTAAATTTCATACATGAAACCAAGTAAGTTACAAAATTCTAGCAAAGATAATGAACCTATTTTCATCTTGGCTAAATTAATTAAATTTATACATGACATAACATGAATGCTCCTTCCAAAGAAGTTGCTTATTCTGATGTTACATTTTTCAGCACATTTCAATATCCTTTCATTTATGGAACACTAAAATATCTGTGTTTGATTTTTACTCTGACTTCATTTGTAGAGAATAAACTCATCTATATGCATAATTCCTGCATGGGGGTATAAAGCAACAACTCTGAGTAGATTATTGACCCTAAGAAACTGAGGCCAAGAGATGTTAAATAATTCATCTAAGTCTCCACAGTTACTTTCTGGAGGAACTTGACTTTGAACCATAACCTTAGCCTCTACATTGTACTACTTCTTTAATACTTTTTCAAATAAAATATTGAATTGGATTTTCAATGATACAAAAAATTGTCTGTTTATTGAATCATATATATTTTTTCATTCACTATATCCCCACTTATTCCTCATGGAAATGATTTGTTTGAAGATCCATGTTTGTAATCACTGACTCTATCTTGGAAAAAAAGAGCATTTGGGTATTCATGCCAACTTAATGGCTCAAATATTTTATTCTGTAGATACAGACATTCTGGTATAGACAACACATTAATTAATTATGTTTTATTCTATTGAGCCAATTACTATAACTGAATAAATCGGACCTCATCTAGTGAAAGCTGCAATTCATGGTGCATTTTATTCCGAGAGTGATTTCTTGAAGTGAGAGACAAGTACAGAAAATCAGCAGCACTAAGAAATTTTTGAAACTCTGAGTGCAAATATTAGGCAGGGTTTAGTACATTTCATAAAAATTGTGATCATGTTAAATGTATTTATTATCCTCTATCTTTTAGAAGTTTGCTATTGAAAAGTGATAGAGGAATAGCTCAAAATATTCATTTATCCAAGTGTTAGATCATAAAAACATAGAAGCTGTAAAACACACAATGTCTCAATGCAATGGAAACTTCAGAGCTGTATTTCTTTTAAACCTAATTCAAAGTGGAATCTTTAAAATATTTCCCCAATTCTTTTAAAAATATATTTTCCATTAATTTCAAAATTACTATTTAAAACAACTAGAAACTCACAATGAGATAAACATGAAGGCTCAAATACATAAATGGGTAAATGAATATGCAGTTCACAGAACACAGAACTGAAAAATATAATTCAAAATTATGTTCAATTTTACTTGTAAGCATAGAGATGCAAATTGTTCCTCCCCCTTCTTATTTGCAAACTAACATGAGTAACATTCAATGCTGGTGAACATGCAGTGAGATGGGTATCCTGATGCATAGCAGGTGTGTTATAAAGGCCTACAGTTTCCCAGAAATTACCTGAGTGATATCTATGAATGACTAATAAATATTTACGATTTTTATTCCAGTATTTTTACTTTTAGAAAGCATTTCAAGAAAACAATTAGGAACATAAAAATGCCTACAAATACTAAAAAAAAAAAATCCTTAAATGGCATTTTTATAAATATTTAAAAATGGAAGAAGCTTAAGTCCACAAAGCAAGGGAATTATCAATAAACTAGGTTACAGTCATGGAATAGTATATTACATAGTCGTTAAAATTATGTTCATAAAGTTTAAAGCAAAGGAAATCTTTGTTTTAAAAATAGTGTTAAAAAGAAAATCTCAACTCTATAAAATATGTATACACATAAGAAAATCAGGATTGTTGGGGCGCCTGGGTGGCACAGCGGTTAAGCGTCTGCCTTCGGCTCAGGGCGTGATCCCAGCGTTATGGGATCGAGCCCCACATCAGGCTCCTCCACTATGAGCCTGCTTCTTCCTCTCCCACTCCCCCTGCTTGTGTTCCCTCTCTCGCTGGCTGTCTCTCTCTCTGTCAAATAAATAAATAAAATCTTAAAAAAAAAAAAAGAAAATCAGGATTGTAACAGCAGGTAAGAATAAATACCTCTCATTGGTGGAATCTGTAGATTATTTTTACTACCTTCTTTATGTTTTCAAAATTTGGGAATGAATATATACTACACTTAAAATGATATGTTTTATGTATGTCTATGCATATTTATGCTATGTATATATACACACATATAAATACAAACATATTTATATTTTATAAACTTTTACTATTTAAACATCAAGCTCCTTTATTGTTACTATATATTCTTTTTTTTTTTTTAATATGCCACTTTGGCATATTGATTACTTTTTTTTAAACTAAACTCTGTGCCCAACATGGGACTTGGACTCACGACCCAAGATCAAGAGTCACATGTTCCACCAACTGAGCCAGCCAAGCACTCCCATTACCTAATATTCTTTTGTCTTTCACACAGACATTTTTATCTGCAGTTTCAGCTCAAAAGAACACTGCATTAACAAATACTTCAAAAGCATACCATTGTTCGCTCAATTTCTCAGTCTACAAAGTAGCTTTTGCTTATCAAATATTAATAAATGATTGGTCACTGGCTTCCCTTCTTTAAAATTTATAGGTTCTTTTTAATCTATGCATTTTTTGGTCTCAGCAGATGAATGCAGTTATAAAAAATGTCATCCCACCAACTTGGAATGTACTTCAGTTAGGGGCATTGATTTTCTAAGAGGATAATAACTCTGTATGCAATCAAGCTGATTGACAAACACATAGCTCTGTTCTTAATGAGGACTGTAGCCCATCTGATCTCATCATAGGCAAAAGCTTTAAACTTTCTACTCCTCAGTATATATATAACTTGAGTTTTGCAAAAAATTCAGAATGATTCTCCAAAAATCTAACATTTCTATAGACTAGTAATTTTCCAATTTTTTAGGGAAGTAAAAGCATTTCTTAAATTTTATGCAGAACAGAGCTGTTTCTTGCCTGTATTGCTTCCACTTCAATTAGCTCCATGCCTCATCTCTCTGAAGAAAGCTTCTAAGACACTTACAAGTCTCTCTTGGAATCTGCAGAACACATGAAAACTGCTGCTCTGGACATTTAATTTATCAAAGATAAAAGTATAATTCATAATGCATCTGGACCAAATTTCAAGTAAATTATGTTTGTCATGCTGCCGGCGTTATATTTACCATGAGAAACAACACCACAAAACATTCTATCTGAATAGAACATGTTTCAGGTCAGAGAATTCTAGTTAAGGACACATGGAAAAAAATTCTCTTATGTCTAAGTTTCAGGAAAAGTTAAGCTTCCCCTGACAGTTTTCTGTAAAGACACTGTAAATCAGGTAACAGTTTCTCTCACTGCACTGGCTGTAAAGAAGCTTAGAGAAATGGACAAGTATACAGGATGTCATGGTGTAAATTTCTGTGAGTTAATATTAAGTCTGACCTTGTTATATTCTCACCCATTTTTTTCTTCATCCTCAATCATTTAATTTTTTTGAGAATATTTTGTGTCAGTAACAATCAGAAATGAAACTGATTCTTTTTTCCAGTTTTACTGAAATGTAATTGACAATCGCACTGTATTAATTTAAAGTTTAAAATACAATGATTTGATATACATATACATTGTGAAATGATTACCACAATAAGTTTAGTAAACATCCATCACCTCAAATAGTTATAATCTTTTTTTAAGGTTTACTCTTACAGCAACTTTCAAATACACAATACAACTGTTAACTATATTCACTATGCTATACTTACATCACAAGAACTTATTTATTTTATAACTGGAAGTTTGTACTTTTTGATCACTTTCACCCATTTCCCTCAACCCCCAATTCCCAACTCTGGCAACCACCAATCTGTTCTCTGTTTCTATGAGTTTGGTTTTATAAAATTCCACATATAAGTAAGATCATACAGTATTTGTCCTGCTTTGTTAGAATTATCTCACTTGGCATAATGCCCTTAATGTCCATCCATATTGTCACAAATGGCAGGATTTTCTTCTTTCATATGACTGAATAATATTCATATATATATAATTATATTATATATGTGTGCATATATAAAATATATATATATATCAAATTTTATTTATCTATTTATCCTTCAATGGATACTTAGGTTGTTTCCATTATTTCCATTGAAATAACACTGCAATGAACATGGGTGTGCGGATCACTTTGATAGCAATTTTGTTCCTCTGTGATATATATCCAGAAGGGAATGGATGGATCATATGGTATTTCTATTTTTAATTTTTTGACAAACCTCCATACTGGTTTCTACTGTGGCTGTACTAGTGTATATTCCCATCAACAGTGCACAAGTGTTCCCTTTTCTCCATATCTTTGAAAACACTTGCTACCTCTTGTCTTTTTGATGATAGCCATTCTAATCTGTACAAGGTGATATTTTGGTTTTCATTTTCATTTCCCTGATGATGAGTAATGTTGTGCACCTTTTCATATATATAGATCATTTGTATCTATTATTTGGAAAAATGTCTATTTAGTTCCTCTGCCCATTTTTTAATTGAGTTGTTTTGTGGTTTTTTTGTTTTTTAGTTTTTGGTGGGTTTTTTTGCTATTGAGTTGTATGAGCTCTTTATATATTTTGAATATTTACTACTTATCAGATACATGATATGCAAATATTTTCTTCCATTCAATAGTTCCTTTATCATTTGGTTGATAGTGTCCTTTGCTATGCAGAAACCTTTTAGTTTGGTGTAGTCCCATTTTTTATTTTTGTTTTTGTTCCTTTTGATTTTGGTGTCAGATCCAAAAAAAAATCATTGCCAAGACTGATATCAGGGAGCTTACACCCTATGTTTTCTTTTAGGAGTTGTATGATTTCAGATCTATGTTCAAGTCTTTAAACCATTTGAATTGATTTTTCCTGAATGGTATAAGATAATGGTCTGATTTCATTCTTTTGCATGTGACTTTCCAGTTTCCCAACACTATTTGTTGAAGATACTGTCTTTTCCTCATTTAATATTCTTAGTTCCTTTGTCATAAATTAATTAACCAAATACGCTTGAGTTTATCTCTGGGCTCTCTATTCTGTTCCATTGATCTATGTATCTGTTTGTATGCCAATACCCTATGTTTTGATTACTATAGTTTTGTAATATAGTTTGAAAACAGTAAGAGTAATTCTTCTGGCTTTGTTCTTCTTTCCGAGGATTTCTTCCACTACTTGGGGTTGTTTTTGGTTCCATACAAATTTTAGGATTTTTTTTTTCCTATTTTTATGAAAATGCCACTAGAATTTTGATAGGAAATACATTAAATCTGTAGACTGTTTCAAGTAGTATGAACATCTTAGCAATATTAATTCTTCCAATCCATGAGCATGGAAGACGACTTTTCCATATTTTGCCTTCAATTTCTTTCATCAATGTCTTATAGTTTTCAGTGTACAGATGTTTTACCTCCTTGGTTAAATTTACTCCTAGGTATTTATTTTGATACAATTTATTTGTTCAAATAAGGTTGCTGCCCCCTTTTCTCTCTTTTCTCCTTCTGGGACTTCTATGACATGAATATCAGTCCTCTAGATGTTGTCCCATAAATCCCTTAAGCTGCCTTTGCTCTTTTTAATTCTTTGTTCTCTTTGCTCCTCTGATTGGATGAATTCTACCACCTACCTTTGAGTTTGCTGTTCTTTATACTCATTTTAGTATGCTGTTGAACCCCCTTTATTGAATTTTTTGGTGCAGTTCTTATATTCTTTAGTTTTGTGATTTCTGTTTGGTACTTCTTTTTTTCTGTGTCTTTGTTGAAGCTCTCATCTTGTTTATTCAGTGTTCTCTTGACTTGAGTGAGCATGTTTATGACCATTATTTTGAACTCTTTATCCAGTAATTCACTTACTTTTTTCTTTTCATCAGAGTTGTTCTGGAGTTTTATCTTGTTCTTTTGTTTGGAATATATTTTGTTTCTTCAATTTCCTTGACTCTCTGTGTTGGTTTCTGCATATTAGATAAATCAGCCACATTGCCAAGTTTTGATGGAGTGGTCTTGTGTAAGAGGTAAACCGTATCACTCAACCCTTCCCTAGATCTTTGTTTTCTCTCACACCTTTGTGGTTATCTAAGCAGCCTATTTTATTTTTAATGACTTTAAGTAGTTGAAAGTGTGCCAAGACCTGTCAATTCCCAAAGGGGAAGATGTCAGACAGCACATACATGCAGGCTGTTTGGAAGCTGGGCCTACAGGCAGCAGCTTTTAATGTATTTAATTGGTCTTTTCAAGGAAAGACTGGAAAATGGGCCTTTCTATCTGCTCCCTCCATACTGTGCCTTGGGAGGGTACCTGCTTAAGAACTGTTTTTTGTGGCTGCTATAGAGCCATGGGATCTTCAAACACAAGTCCCACTGGGCACCACACCCAGGTAATCAAGGAGTGTATCCACTGGGCAGCTGCTGCAAAAGTGAGGGCATCAGACATGTGCACAAGCTCCTTCCCAGGAGACACTGTTGAGGTAAAGGAAAAATGTGGTAATAGCACACACCATCCTCCTTGATTTCCAGGGAGAATTACAGCCAGCTCCTAGATGTGTGGTATGTTAGAAGCCTGACCCTCAGGTAGCAGCTTTTAAAGTATGCAAATAGGCCTCTTTCAAGGAAAGACTGTGAGAAGGGTGTTTCTGTCTGCTCCCTGTATGCTGAGCCCTGTGGGGATAGCTACAGCAAGTCCTCACAAGCCTGTTAAGTATTATTTCTTTGTTTACCAGTCTTGTGGGTCTCCTGCATGCAAGCCCTGTCGGCTTGCAGAGATAGGTGTTTTGGGGGCTCAACAATCAGGTAAAAGTCTTAAAGGTCTGGGTGCTAGATGTGGGGTCCAAACCCTTCATGCCTCAGGGAGAAGCTGAGTTGTGAGTTTTTTTCCAGTAGTATGTCACTGTGCCAATGGTGGGGTGTATGGTGGGAGTGTGTTTCAGCTTTTCCTACCCATTTCTATGTAGGTATTTTCTCATTCACCTATGTGTACAGAGGAATTGCTCTGTGTGTAGCTGTAGATTTGGTGTGCTCATTGGAGAAAAGTGAGCCCAGGAGGGTCTTATGTCACCATCTTTTTTTTTTTTTAAGATTTTATTTATTTATTTGAGAGAGAGAGAGCATGAGCGGGTGGATGGGCAGAGGGAGACGGAGAGAGAGAATCTTAAGCAAACTCCCTCCTGATCATGAAGCCTGATGTGGGGCTCAGTCCCACAAGCCTGAGACCATGACCTGAGCTGAAATCAAGAGTCAGACACCCAACTGACTGAGCCACCCAGTCACCCCTATGTCACCATCTTTTGACTAGAAACTCATAAAAATGATTCTTAATCCTTTAAAAAAGTGTGTATGTGTGTGAGTGTGTGTGTGTGTGTGTGTGTGTGTGTGTAGAAAGAAAGAGAGATATTGCCCTCAGAAAATTCAAGGCTACCTTTACTACCAATATTTTTCTGAATGTATTTGTGTTAGCATTTATTTATTTATTCATTCATTTATTGATTTGTTCAGAAAATCTTTATGGTACAACTTAGATATGCCCACCTCTTTGTGTGAGGAGGACTGCAACAGTGAACCTAACTCACTTCTTCACCTTACAAACTAAAGGGAGACCATTTACTACAAATATCAATTATTATAACCCATATTTTACCCTTAGCCCACAGCCTTCCAACAGTGCTCTTTAATACATGTTAAGGCACTCAATGAATTAAAGTCAAAATTGAAATCTATTTAACTCAGATAAGTAAATGATTTAAACAATGAAGCTAATAAAATTTTAAATCAATAGAACTTACATGCATTCTTTTTGGCCTCCTTTTAAATACACTGTGTGATTTCATGTTCTCTAGTACATTTTGTTAAAAACCATTTGATGACATATATCTAAACCAAAATTGGCCTTGATGGAATACTGTACCCTCTTCTTAAAGAAAAAGAAGATTCACCTCTCCCTAAGCCATATAGTGTACAATGTCTTATTAAATCAGAATACCAATATCAATATCAATAAGCCATAGCAATGGATTTGCTTGCCTCGTAATGCTACGGACATCTTTAGACAAAATTATAAACTATTTTTTAAATCACTTTCAACCTAATTTTAAATTAAAAGAAAAAAGAGATGATTAGTAAATTAAAATATAAAAGGCAATCAGGTCTCAAATTGAAGTCTTCAGTACTGTTCATTTTTTAAAATTTTATTTTAAAGAAGAAAATAAGGATTTGATGATATGATTGCAAAGACAAGATAAAAAATAAGATCAAAAAGTAAACCATGTAGATTTTAAAATTAACATCTTCAATGCAATTTTCCCCTTTAAAGCATAACTACCAATCTTTATGACATCTTCCTGTATTTTAGAATTGAAGAATTGAATTGCATTTAAAATTGAAATAAGAATGTATATTATTATTGAAAAAGGTCTGCAGAATTAATTTCAACATAAATTTACTTTTTCTGTCTCTTAAGAGTCTATACAAGGAAGAAAAGTTATGAACAAAAGTTAATTTTTTTTCCATTTTGAGACAAAGAATATGTTATATCCCCTCTCAAAAATTTGAATTTTTCTATTTTTCCCCCTAAGAACAGAATTTTGCAAGCTGTAAAGTCTTGAAAAGATACTACGACAGAGTAAAATTTGGAATCACTATTGCTTAATAACATTTATATTATTTAAATTAGATTCATTTGACTTCACTTCAACTGATTATTTTATACATTTATAAAAGTTATGATTACCTTTTATGGTGCAATTGGAATGGGTTTCCCATCTCATTTACCAAATCTCAAAGTCCCAGAGTACACTACTTGTCAACAGAGTCATTATTGAGATTCTAAGTACTGACAGAAATTACATCAATAATAGTATGGCTTGACATCTTCTGATGGGGGATTTAACAAATCAAAATGTATAAAAATATGTCTATCCAATTTTACATAGCAGAATTCAGAATGCTTTATCAAATAGGTATTTATACTATAATTTGTTGGAATGAAAAACTGCCTTGTCCATAGTCAGGAATAAACAGAAACCATTGCAAATGGCAAGACTATAGGGAATGCAGTAGAATGACCATTCATATGTATTCCTATATGCCTCTAATAAATGAGAGTGTGATTTGTGCAAATAAATCATTAAAAAAACCATTTTAGCAATCATTAAAAATAGCAATTTGTTAACATGTTTCACAAATTAAGGATAATAAAGTTAAGTTTTACACTGATATGTACCCAACCCATCTGTTATATAATCACACATCAATCCAAGGAAAGCTGGGCTAAATATAAATCAACAGCTAACACATCTCGAAAGAACAAAGGTATCTTTGGCAATGCCTGACTGTCCATACCCACCTGTGGATTAGTTTGCATATAGAGAGATATCCTGTGGATTATCCTGGGGCACTACACTTAGCCTTGATCTTTTCTAAGTCACATCAATCATGTGATCATAAATGTAGTAGGACATTAATAAAATTAATGCCTGACTCAAAAATGAAAGAGAACATATATAGAGATTACAGAAAAGGATCCAAAAAAAGAGATACTTGGGGTCCCTGGGTGGCTCAGTCAGTTGGGTGTCTGCCTTTGGCTCAGATCATGGTCTCAGGATCCTGGGATCAAGCCCCACTTCAGGCTCCCTGCTCAGTGGGGAGTCTACTTCTCCTCTGCCTCGCCCCACCAGCCTGCTTGTGTGCACTCTCTCTCTCAACCTCTCTCTCAAATAAATAAATAAAACCTTTAAAAAAGTAAAAAAGAGATACTTATTTAGTGTAACATCTTAACAAATTACAGTTTAATAGAATGTTAATGATAGCTACCATTTATTGATCTATTATATCCTAGACTTTATATTAAAATTTTAAATATATTATCCTATTTAATCTTTACAAAAACACTCCAGAGTAATTATTAACATCCATGTTCAACAAATGAGGAAAATGCTTAGAATTTTTTAGTAACTTGCTCCAGCTCAGACAGGTTCAAAGTCAGCATTGAAAGCCAGATATGGACACAAAGCCAAGATTTTATCCTTTGTTTTATGCTTCCTCCCATCTAAGTTTCAGAAATCTAACAGTTCATAAAAGGAGAAAAAAGGTAAACATATGCAAACAAGATCAAAATATTTGTTTACAAGGAGGTCACTATAAGTATCGTATACTTGCCAAAAGCATTAAAACATTGTAGAGCTCAATTATAAAAGTGAAGTGTAAAGAACAAAGAATACAAAGTTCTTAATCGATGACTTCAATCAACCCTACCTAGAGTTCTATATTAAATTCTGGGACCTGTGCTTTCAGAGGAACGCTGATGAACAGGAGAGCTGCCATAAAACAAGGGTAGTAAGAATGTAATGACTGCTATTATTATAGCCGCCTTTCATTTAACACATGTTATATGCCTGGTGCTATCTTTGTACTTTACAAAGTTCTCTCATTTAATCCTCACCATATTCCTGGGTGCTAGGTGTGATTTTCCTTATTTTACAAAAGAGAAAACTGGAGCTAAGAAAGATTATGTAATTCTCCTGAGACTACCAAACTAATACACATCAGAGTTGGTGTTTACCTAACAACAAAGCCGGGACACTTCCTATTATACTACCTTGTAATGCTGAAAAGAAATGAGGAAGTTTGGTATTAAAGAGACAAACATTAGGAGGGTTAGGCTTATATTATAGCACAATTCTAAAACACTAAACTAGAAACAATTAGAAGGTGGTAAAGGAAGACAAATTTACCTACATTAAGGATTTTTTATTGATCAGGCAAGTTGGAATATGTAATTTTAAGCCATCCCAACATGACATCTTGCCCCTTGATGCTATTTTCCCCAACGTTATCTCATTTCTAACTCATGGAGTTTTTACTTGCAGTTCTCTTACCCTGGAGTGTTCTTACTTTGTATCTTCTCTCTGAGGAGGTAGCATTTGAGCTGAGCCTTAGTGATAAGAGGCATCTATGCTCTCGGAAAAGTAACCCTGATCTCATTACCACATTGCCTTTGTTTATTTATCGTTGACTTGTTGATTGTCTTTCTCCCCCACTAGAATGAATGTTCCAAGAGAACGCAGATGACAACTGTTGTTAAGGTATGGAGCAGACACTCAGTGAATATTTGTCGAATACTGAATAAATGTTGTTAAAGCTATCAAGCCTTAGATGGAGTAGTTCTCATTCACTCTAAGAATCTATGGCTCTCCTTTTAGTCTGGTAAATAAATAAAGGCAGCAAATGGGAGACGGGCAGCATAAGGACTGTATATGCTCTCAAAACAGCTTAAAACTTTACAAAAGCCACACTGAGATTGGTTTTAAGAATGCATATGAACAAACAAATGTACAATTGTATCACGGAACTTGTAAAAAAAAAAAAAAAGAACCTCTAAAGAATTGTGCAAAAGAGTTAGGATGGTCTTAACATAACTTGATTTTTAACTATATTCAATACAAATTTTCAAAACCCACACACCGTGCTTCTTGTGTGACAGTGTGTGTAGGCAACATGGCAATAAAATAATATTCCTAATGCCTATCTACAAAAGAAACGGAAGTATGCATTAGCACCACGATAAATAACATTTTCTTAATGTTTCTGATGCGTTAGGGATAGTGCAGAACATTACGCATGTATTTTCTTTTTTAATACTCCAAGCGCACCTATTTCTAAGACAGTATCTAAGTAATAATTCTTCAGCTTGACGGAGAAGTGTTGTTGAACCATAGCGACTTAAGAGATCTGATCAGAGTTGTACCGTTTATTAGCGATGAAGTCATATTTAGACTTTAGGTCACTCTGACCGCATAGTCTCACTACTGAATGCTAATCACTATACAATCTCATCCTAAATGTCATTAAAGCAAAACAGAATATCTCCAATATCTCTCAGAGTAGAAACACACATCTGAAAATTATTATATTTTTTATTCCAAATTTAAGATTTATACATGAAGAACTCACTTTTGAAGACAATTTTAGCTAGTTGTTTCTTTTTCAGGTTCCAAAAAATACTTTGGGGAATTATAAGGAAAAGAGAGTAAACTACACCTCTTTGTGGTAAGCAAGTGATAGATGTACTGTATCTCATTCTCCTCTTCTCAAAAGTACTCCAATGTTTGAGAGGCTGCTCTGTAGAAGAGGAACATCTTATGCTGTGAGGTTATAGAGGAAGAATGAGGATCAATGGATGATGTTACAGGAAAAGAGATTTTGTCTTAATGCAAGGGAGAAATTTCTATTAAGTTGGGAAACGAGCTGCCCCGAGAGTTGTGACTGCCATATTAATGAAGAGATACTTTTAGAGACTAGGAAAGTATTAACAAAGTTACTAGAAAAGGGGTCAGCGAGCTTTTTCTGTGAAAGTACAGACAGCATTTTAGTCTTTGCTGGCAGTAAGGCCTCTGTTGCAACTACTCCACTCTGCCTCTGTAGTGCAAAAGTAGCCATAGAGATTATGGAAGTGATGGGTCTGGCTGTGTCAAAATAAAATTTTATTCATATAAACAGGCGACCGGACAGATTTAGCTTGGGGGTGAAGTTTGCCAATCCCTGTTATAGAATGCATTAATCTGAATATGCTCACAGCTATTACAAAACCTCCAAATTTCAGTGGTTTAGTATTGGGATTAGCAAACTAGGACTACAGACTTACCTGTCCCACAGACTGTAAATGACTCACAAGCTAAGAATGATTTTTACATTTTTAAAGGTCTAAGAAGGAGAACAAGAAGAGGAAGAAGAAGGAGGAGGAGGGAAAAAAAAGATAAGTGACAGACATTTGGTCCACAAACCCTAAAATACTTACAAAGTGGGTCTTTTACAGAAAAAGTGTACCAACCTGAACAGATGTGCCTTATTAGCTTTCCTCCCAGCAGACTCAAGGATTCAGGCCCCTTGTATTTTCTATGCTGAGCTCTTTCACATGGGCTAACAGGTTTACCATGGTGTGGGGGAGAAAAGCATGAGAAAGACACATAGAACCTAACTCTCCTATTGAAGAAGTGATAGTCATTATTTTTGCTTACATTTTATTAGCCAGAGTTAATCATGTCTTTGCTTAGATGAAAGAGGACTGAAAAACATATGCTTGGCTGGATAGCTTTATCACAGCACCTACTTCAAACCATGGGAGAAGAACATGGATCTTTGGAGGGCAGAGTTGCCTTTACCATATAGAAGCAATATGTAGATCAGATTTGCAGCTTGGAACAGATATGCTCCAATAGGCATTTCAATTAAGAGACATGATATTTCTATGTTTATACAATCCTAAAAGTTGTAGACATACAATATTTATAAGCTAGACAGAGGCTGATTCTACCCAACACTCTCCCCCATAACTTCTTGCTTTTCCTTGATTAGAAATGGCATGGTAGCTTTCCAAAAACAATATCTAATAACTTTGTTTCTCATAAAGCTTTTCATGTATTTATGCTTTTATAAAGAATCTCAGTATTACATACTTATATGACAAATTTACAAGTCTGAGTCTTAATTAGATACATATTTCAAATGAATTAGAAATGATGCAATCATATGTTTTTTGTCTGGATTTTTAAAAATTTGGTTTTTGAATATTTCAATTTAGCCTCTATTTTCTGTGTTTTTACCTCATTTCATCACCCATATCTTTGCATATTCACTAAGTCATGCCTTTTGTGATTGATTCTCAGTTATTAAGTTTCTACAGTTATCAGCAACAAAAAATAGGACCACAATTTTTCAAAATGATATTTTTCATCACATTATTGTTTCAGTGTTCATTCTCACAGACTTATCAGGAGAGAAAGAGAGGAGAGAGAGAGAGACTGAAATCTGAAATAAATCTTGCTACTTGTTGTTGTAAACATCATTAAAGGTATGAGAGACTAATTGACAGGACTTTAAAAATGAATCTCTATTTTAAGAGAAAATGGTGTAATCACTCAAATAATTAAGTAAAAAGAACAGTGGCAGTAATAGGAACTACAGACAAGTGATCAACAAAATAGTCATTAAATCAGACAAAACTAAGGGATAACAGAAAGAACCAAATAGTCTACTGAGAAGAAAATGAAAGAAACAAGTTAATCTTCAGAATTTATCAAGACAACAAAAGCAGTAACAAGTACACTACATGATTCAACATCATCAACTAAAATTACCTTAAAAAGGCAAGATCAACCAATAATTTAAGTTACCTATACTGTATCTGTACAATCCAAGAGAAAAGTTGTTAAATGGCAGGGTTAGCTGAATTCTTTGAAGAACAAAGTAAAAAAGGTGGTAAAATCAAAGTAAGAAATACCTGGTGATTAGAAATACTCACAAGGAAGCCATTACTGTATTTCTTAACTTTTTTGATATGTATGAAGCACTGTAACATTTCAGGTATCTACATTAAAAGACAGTATTACCACTGGGTTTAGAAAATACTATACTTAAGTTAGAAGAATTTCTTAACTTCATTTTCTTAGTTTTGTTGTTGTTGTTGTTGTTGTTTTGTTTTGTTTTGTTTTGTTTTTCATGTGTCCTATTGTGAGAAAGCCCAGAGATAACCACCAGGCAATCAAACACATTCTTGTAAGGTTAACCATTTTGTTATAATGATGTAAGTGTTGGTTTGAATGTTGAATTAGTGGTCTTATTTGCTGGAATAAAGTGAAAAATCAAACATCTGAGCATTATCTACAGTCAATGAATCAGAACCTTAGCTCCATTCAACTGTACCAAAGGAAAATTACTGGATTTTGTTTTTAGTGGAATATTGGCACAATGAGGGTACTCTGTAACAAAGCCATCACTGCTGTACTTACTGGGTGCCTATAATGGAGATGCTGCCCCTCTCTCCTCTTTCAGAAGATTTATCCAGTCTTCTTGGGACCTATAATCTGTTGAAGATACTGTCTTCTCTCAAAAGTCAGTGTGTGCTGACTACCTCTAGACCTTCGAGACCCAGAGACCATTATGTCCTCTGGCTGGGGACATGGTTTCTGTTTCTGATGCTGGGAGACTGCAATACAGTGATCTGTGTTGTTTTCATTAGGTTATATCAGTATAGTTAAAAATTAAAAGAAAAAGAACATAATTTCAGCATGAGGTAACCTTTTGGCAATTCTTAATAATCCTGTGATAACTTTGGGATAGTTCTACATAGCATATAGAAACATAGCAATGTCTCCTCCTTAGAAATCTTCTATGCCCTCCCCCTGCATATATTTACCCTCTTTCCCAGGAAGAACTTGGTCCTTATTGGGGAAAAAAAAAAAGTTCAGGTTTAAGCATAAAGGTAGGCAGAAATAAGAAAGTCAGATATTTGAGATAGATTGATCTTAGCTTCTTTTTTCCACTCACGTGAAAGAAGTCTCTGTAATCTTACTGTTTTGGTATACTCCCTATATCTTGTCTGTCCCAGATACAACAAGAGGAGGTCATATTTTTATTTTACACAAGCCTCCCGTGGTTGGTATTTATTTATTTATTTGTTCATTTGTGATGAAGATCAAGTTCATATCTATAGCCAGTAATAGTTTCTCTTTTGGTTCTGACCCAGCATGAAGTTCAGAATAATAACAAGTTTTAAAATCCTATATATACATCACAGAAACTATGTAAGCAAAACTACTCAAAGAGATCTTTCAGTCAGACATTTAGGAACTGAGATCTAGATGATTAGCAGACACTTGGTACCATAACCACATTCTCTGGCCTTACTCTAAAGGCCACCTTTAGGTAATTCCCCATCATGCTATTGGCTTCCCAAACTCTGCCTAAGAGCATTCTCTGGCTATGGGGTCATGAACATAGACCAGGAAAGATGTGCTACAGAACTAACATTGGCCTCTCCACCATGGCAGTCTCAATATACTTTTGACTACCTCAGTTGCTGAAGTAACCAATGAATAAAAATCTCCATTTTAGAAATATTACAAACAACCTTAGAATATAAGTTCCAGAGTAATAGTAACCTGCTTATTATGTATTATTGCAAAAAAATTCTAGAGATAAAACCTGAGTATGTAAGGGCTAATTTTATTAAATGTGTGCATAAGAGGGCTCGTGGGAAAATTGGAAATGTGTAGAAGTTAATAAGTGCACTACTAAGATAAGCAGCAAACGGAAGTACCCTGTGAAAACATAATAATATATCACAGGGCAAAATTTTCCTGATTCATGGAGAAGTTATAAATTTAATGCATACAAATACTGCTATAGCCCTGACCTGCACAGTTCAGACCCAGGGCAGTGTTGCAGTTAAAATGACACAGCCCATGAGAACAGAACAAATTCAAAATAATTCAAACCCTTTATTTGACTTGTACTTCTTGAAGCACCATGAAGGTGACAAATAGTCCAGAGCAATGGTTTTTAAATTTCTTTTTATTTTTCTCTGTCTTTGACAGACCTCCCATACGCAATACCTCCTTCATTTCTCACTTCAAAAGCTTTTCTTTAAAATCTCTATCCACAGGTACCAGCTTGCATGTCTTATATGCACATATTTCTTCTCCCCTGCTTATTTTTTTTGGGGGGGAGGTTGGAAATAGACAAAATATCTTTTGCTAGGACTGGAAAATTGGATTTGGATTATTTTCCATGGATATTAAGATTACATGTAACAGCACACATTCAACTTACATGCTTATCAAAGACTATACATGTTAATATACTTACTTGCTTACCTTTACAAAATCTGAAAACCCTATGTGCTTTATTCCTACAATCATCCCATTCTCCCATTGAGAAGGTATAGGAAGAGAATGAACTTGGGAAGGATACATGGTAACCAGGTATCTGACATACCTCATCATTATCCAGCTGTGACTTAGAAAGATAAAATAGAGGACTGGTCATGTAAGACAAAGTCATATAAAAGATAACCTTGTAATGAATATTTAGCCAGCCTTTCACACTGTAAAGTAAAGTAAGCCAAAACTGTGAAAGGAGCAGAGATGTCCTTTAACAGTGAATGGATAAAGAAGATGTGTTTCATATATACAATGGAATATTACTCAGCCATCAGAAAGGATGAATACCTACCATTACATCGACATGCCTGGAACTGTAGGGGATCATGCTAAGTGAAATAAGTCAAAAGTAAGAGGTTCAGACTTTGTGATTCTCACATTGTGTTAGTTCTGAAATTTAGTAAAGTGTGCATTTGATTTCCCTAGGCAAAAGTCATCCCGGTTTAATGTATATACAAGTGTCAAAGGAGAACTATTAAAGGAATAGCAATGGAGACAATAGCAAGAAGACAACCCTGAAGTCCCCAAATTTATTATGTTTAAGAATTATTTTCAGGGTTTGTGTGTGTGTGGTGGAGAGGTGGCTGCTGTGTAGGCAAAGCTCCTTTATTAAAGGTGGAGGTAAAAGAAAATACTGAGGAACATGAAGATGTTAATAAATGTCAGTCTGTTTCACTTTCTCTCTTGCAATCTTGGCAGGGCCTTGGCTAAAGACACTGCATATTCAAAGATATTACTCATAATTTACATAAAACTCCATCATCCTCTCTTAATGAAGTGTTTGAAATTCTGCTTGGATTTTAGCACAAAACTTTCCTGGTTGGAGAAATCATAGCTTCTAGAAAATCAAACACCTTAGCAGGGATAAATCTAGAGTATAAACTCAAAAGGATAAAGAAAAATATGGGTAGGTTAGGAAGTCAATAAATACTATTTTTTTTGTGATAGTGCTATTTATAAGCTTTTAAAACTCATTGTGGTTAAAATATCTTCTTATTAAAAAAATTTCCAAAAACAAATGACCATGTGAATATATTGCCAGAACTCTCTCTTAAGTGAAATTCCTTAAGCTTTAATAACTTCATGATAAAGCCATGCTGTATGTTAGCTCTAGCATTGCATTCCTTCCCTGTCCCTAAACCAATTTATCCCCTCTCCTAACATGCATACATCCAGGGGAGGAAAAAGAGATTGAGAGAAAAGCAGCCAACAGGTACTTTTTTGTCACAAATAAATCAAATACCAAAGCATCTTTCTGCATGAATAACACTCAAACTGACATGCAGAGATGAACTGGGAGATGGCTGCAGTTTTGTCACATAAGGCACTGGGTGCAAACGATGTCCAATCTCTACCGTGGACGTCACCCTGACCCAGGTTTCCCACGGCTAGGATTGGTGAACATGACTACCTACAAAGACCACATCTGTCAGGAATCTGCCTTCTGGCTTTCTAAGTTCCCCTGTTGCATCTCAGTTCTGCTGAACAAATGTTTGCAAGTTCCTTTTCTAGTCTCTGGCTGACAGCACACTGTTGTATTTATTCTAATGGGAACATGCGGTCACAGTATATCTTTCTGGATTGTTGACATACGGTTACAAGTCTAGCACTTGAGTTCCATTTAGCACTCAGGCCACTATTGTTCCAGGGAAGTGATTCAGTCCTGCATAAAGTCACCATAATTTATTGCAGAGAATCCAGGAATGTCCCTTTCTGTATAATGTACATATTAAAATGTGTGAGACAAAGCCATATTTAAAGAAACTTTTAGCCTTAAATTAATATGTTAGACAAGAAAAAAGGCTGATAATCAGTGAGCTGAGTGGCCATCTCGAATTATAAAAGAACATTAAATTAAATCAAAAGGAGGTGGGGTGAAAGAAATAATGTAGGTCAAAGAAGAAATTAATGAAATGCAATACAACACACAATAGGAAAAATTAACGAGGGTGAAAGTTTGTTCTTCATAATTAGCAATAACATGGATTAGTCCCTAGGAAAACAAATAAAAGGGAAAAGAGAGAAAGCAAAAAGATTAGTCCATTTCAGGAATGGAAAATAGGAGATCCCCCCAAAATTAAAATTTAAATATTCAGCTTGATGTAATTCTATTTGAAAATTTAGGTGAAATTGACAATTAAAAAAAACTTAACTGAAATAGACACAGAAGAAATAAAACAACTGAATATTCTACATCAATTAAAGAAATTGCATTTGTTATTAAAACCCTTTCTACAAAGAAACTCTCCACAGCACAATGGTTTCATTTATGAATTCCTCTACACACAAAAAAAGAAAAAAATTCCAATCTAATAAAAACTGTACTGAGAATAAAAAAGCTGGGAACACTTTCAAACTCAAGTCATTTTATGGGACAGTATAAACTTGATATCAAAATTTGACAAAAATATTAACCAAAAAGAGAAAATTACAGAACAATCTCTTGCATGACAGAAATCACAAAATATTAGCAAATCATATCCAGCAATACATACAAAGGATAATACATAATGAATAATTTAGACTCATTCCAGAAATGTAAGTTTAAACCAAACTTAATATTAAAAATAAGTCAATGTATTTCATTACATGTGTAAGTTTTCTAGTGCTGTCATAATAATTACGACAAAATTAGTGTATAAAACTACAAATTTATGATTTTGTACTTCTGTATCAGAAGAGCAGGTGCTTGCATATACCACCCAGTGCTCATCACATCACATGCCCTCCTTAATGCCCATGACCCAGTTACCCCATCCCCCTACCAACCTCCCCTTCAGCAACCCTCTGTTTATTCCCTATAGTTAAGAGTCTCTCATAGTTTGTCTCCCTCTCTGATTTCTTCCCATTCAATTTTCCCTCCCTTCCCTTATGATCCTCTGCACTGTTTCTTATATTTCAAATATGAATGAAACCATATCATAATTGTCTTTCTTTGACTTATTTCACTTAGCATGATCCCCTACAGTTCCAGGCATGTTGATGTAATGGTAGGTATTCATCCTTTCTGATGGCTGAGTAATATTCCATTGTATATATGAAACACATCTTCTTTATCCATTCATTTGTTGAAGGACATCTCAGCTCCTTTCACAGTTTGGCTATTGTGGACTCAATGCAGAATTTTAATAAAAATTTTAGACCCATGTATGATTTTTTTAGAATCTTAGAAAAGTAGAAAGAGGAAGGCAATTCTTTATTCCATTAAAATGTCTAGAAAAAGTCTTTTATAAAATTTATGAATGAATGAATGAATGAATAAATGAATGAATTCTGGAAATTAAGAATTTGAATCTAATGTTTATATGGAAATCAATTAGCTAAATGTAATAATCTTAAAAGAGAATAAACACTACCATATAAAAAAACTTACAAAGCCACAATAATTAAGATTGTAGTATTGGCAATAAAATAAACTTATAAAACAATGGAACACAAAAGGGAACACCTAGCAAACCCACACATATGAAGTCCCTTGATGTAACACAAGGTGACACTGCACTGTGATGGGAAAAATGGTGATCTTTCTAATAAATGATGCTTGGTCAATTGAAAATTTGTATAGAAAAAGAAAATAAGAATTTGAGTGAGTGGGGATTGCAGTACTAAAGATATTGACAGAGAGAAGCCAGCTAACTTAACATTTTGATTCTTTTTTTTTTTTTCAGTTCCCCTTGGTAGTGTGGTTTGCTTTAAAAGGTGCATTAGAGACAATGTGCTAAATATTTTACCACCCTATAACAAGTGTCACTAGCTTTCTATTTTGCAATGTCTAGTTCTTAATATCCATCTCATCATTTGCTCCTTGAATCAAATCACCAATTAATGCAAAGAAAAAGCACAAAACCAGTTCAAATAAATATTGTGAAAATGTCTGTGCTGCCCAGAGCAATCTACACTTTCAACTCAATCCCTATCAAAACACCATCAACATTTTTCAGAGAGCTGGAACAAACAATCCTAAAATTTGTATGGAACCAGAAAAGACCCCGAATTGCCAGGGTAGTGTTGAAAAAGAAAAACAAAGCTGGGGGCATCACAATGCCTGACTTCAAGCTATACTACAAAGCTGTGATAATCAAGCCAGCATGGTATTGGCACAAAAACAGACATGTAGATCAGTGGAACAGAAGAGAGACCCCAGAAATGGACCCTCAAGTCTATGGTCAACTAATCTTTGACAAAGCAGGAAAGAATATCCAATGGAAAAGAGACAGTCTCTTCAATAAATGGTGCTGGGAAAATTGGATAGCCACATGCAGAAGAATGAAACTGGACCATTCTCTTACACCATACACAAAGATAAACTCTAAATGGATGAAAGACCTCAATGTGAGATAGGAATCCATCAAAACCCTAGAGAAGAACATAGGCAGTAACCTCTTTGACATTGGTCACAGCGACCTCTTTCAAGACATGTCTATAGGGCAAGGGAAATAAAGCAAAAATGAACTTTTGGGACTTCATCAAGATAAAAAGCTTTTGCATAGCAAAGGAAAGTATCACCAAAACTAAGAGGCAACCCATGGAATGGGAGAAGATATTTGCAAATGACATTACGGATAAAGGGCTAGTAAGGGCTATAAAGAACTTCTCAAACTCAACACCCCAAAAACAAAAAATCCAGGCAAGAAATGGGCAGAAGACATGAACAGACCCTTCTCCAAAGAAGACATACAAATGGCTAACAGACACATGAAAAAATGCCCAACATCACTAGCCATCAGGGAAATACAAATCAAAATCACAATGAGATACCACCTTATACCAGTTAGGATGGCAAAAATTAACAAGACAGGAAACAACAAGTGTTGGCAAGCATGTGGAGAAAGGGGAACCCTTTTACACTATTGGTGGGAATGCAAGCTGGTACAGCCACTCTAGAAAAGAGTACAGAGTTTCCTCAAGATGTTAAAAATAGAGCTACCCTACAACCCAACAATTGCACTACTAGGTATTTACTCCAAAGTTACAGATGTAGTGAAAAGAAGGGACACATGCACCCCATGTTCATAGTAGCAATGTTCACAATAGCCGAACTGTGGAAGGAGCTGAGATGCCCTTTGACAGATAAATGCATAAAGAAGACTGTGGTACATATATACAATGGAATATTACTCGGCCATCAGAAAGGATGAATACCCACCATTTGCACTGACTTGGCTGGAACTGGAGGGGATTATGCTAAGTGAAATAAGTCAAGCAGAGAAAGACAATTATCATATGGTTTCACTCATATGTGGAACATAAGGAATAGCATGGAGGACCACAGGGTAAGGGAGAGAAAACTGAATGGGAAGAAATCAGAGAGGGAGATAAACCATGAGAGGCTCTGGACTCCAAGAACCAAAGTGAGGGTTACAGAAGGGAGGGAGATGGCAAAAATGCAGAGTAGGGGGAAGCACCTAGACTTAAAATCTAGGTACAAAAACGAAGAGCAAATGACATAGAGTATCCCATCCAAAAAAATGCATGATTCATAAGGATTTTGCTTTTAGTAAGGGTGATGGGTATTAAGGCGGGCACATGTTGTGATGAGCACTGAGTGTTATATACAACTAATGAATTGTTGAACAACATCAATAACTAATGATGTACTATATGGTGGCCAATTGAACATAATAATAAAAAAATAATTAAAAAAATGAAAATGAAAACAAAACAAAACAAACAAAACCAGTTCAGTATGGCTTGGATAAAGATATTCTTTCTACGATTCCTTGTTTTCTCTAAAACTAATATTGCATCACTATAACTTAAGGTTTTTATTTTCAAATTTTATGAGTTTATTTAAGGGTGGACTAAAATAAACTCTGGGATGTATGAAAAAGTTGTGTTAGTTTTAAAAGATAGATAAAATCAATAAAAACAAACAAACAACAGTGAGCGACAGGATGCCTAGATAATTCAAAGGGAAAAACACAAACCAACCCAAAAATGTTAATGTTGATGTATTCAGTGAGCCAGAATGTGAATATAATATTGCAGAAAGTTCTGACTCCATTTAATTGATATGTGCTTTTGGCAAAATAAGTGAGAATTTGGCCCAAGATAACAGCTTAGACATCTGTGTTCTAAGACCTCTGAGCAACTGCTCCATGTCATCTATATTCAGCACTGGAAAATTCTGTTATATCCAAGTTTCTCTGTCAGTCATGGAATTTAAAATATGACAGAAATATCTTCAAATAGGACAATAATGAATAGATCTAGAATTTATGGGCAAGAATACAATTCTGAACATTAATTTTGTTTCTTCATCCACAGACTTAGCAAAATAAATACTCTTCTTCTAAATATTCTTTATCTTAAAAAAATGCAGAGTAGGGGGAAGCACCTAGACTTAAAATCTAGGTACAAAAATGAAGAGCAAATGACATAGAGTATCCCATCCAAAAAAATGCATGATTCATAAGGATTTTGCTTTTAGTAAGGCTGAAGACACCTGAAAAACTAAATAATGTTAAAAATTTACCAAAGACCTTGGGAGTTGGCTGAAATTTCACTCGAGAACTTACAGACCTTAATCAAAGTTGCCTTTGTTGAAAAGCAGATTTACATTCCAAATAAAAGCATTCAGAGCATTGGAAATCAGAAGACTAGAGGAAGAAGGAAATGGAAGGTCACCCCATATATTTCTTATCATCATTGCAATGTTCTCTGCCTTCTCTTGCTCAGCTAAATCACAAAGAAAGGTACTTGGCTCAGAAAACTCTATTGTGGTGTAGGTAGTAAAAGTAGTACAAAGTGCAAGTAACCAATCTCTAGAAAAAAGAGACGGGAAAACTAACATAAGTCAAAACTTAATTAGAAGATCAATGGAAAAAAAACTTAATTAGTAGATCAATGGAATCATTAATGTACACCACAAACATAACAGTAACTCAGTGGGGGTAACTACAAATGGTTAAAATGTTTGAGATACATTTAGCTGCTTCACTTTTTAGCATAATATTCATATTGTATGGATATCTGAGCACAAATATAATTCTAAATTATTACTATTAAATAACTTTTATTTACATTTAAATATGCACTAGGCATTCTGCTAGGTACCTTCCACACATTACCCCCTTCTTTATCTTACCCTGATATCCTAAATTTTCTGAAGGCGTGGTACAATGCCTCTTTATTTTTTCACTGACGTTTAACTCACCTGCCTAATAAAAATTCCAAAATATATATCTCAGTGTAAACCTTTTATTAGGAATTCCACTTTCTTCTAGCCAACACCAGAGTGACATCTGTGCTTTGATATATCATAAATATCTCAAATTCAGCATGTCCTAAGCTGATCTCTTGGTTTTCCCATGCAAAGCTAATTTAACTTTAGTCCCTCTTCCCCAAATCAGTATTAAGTCATCCTCATTTTCTTCCCTCCACCTATGCTCACATATGTGATCTATTAGACCTGTCAGTGTTGCCTTGCTTCTCTATCTCGAGTGCATCACCTTCCCTCCATCTCCACCTGCCACTGACTTTGCCAAACCTACTGTAACGTCTTCGTTGGACTCCTGCCTTGCAGTCTTCACTGAGGTATGCATCCACAGGCACCCTGCCCCACTTCTCATTTACAGTAGCCAGAATGATTTTTAAATAGGATCATGCCTATCCCCATTTTAAAGTTTTTAGACTATAAGAAAGAGAAGAAAAAAGAAATAGTCTTTATCTCCTACAGGTCTTTGGATATTCTGAGCTCTTGCTAAGCCCCAGTTAAATCTAAAGCCAGTGGGAAGCTTGGGAATAAGGATAGCAAGGGGGTGGGGCTCAGGGGAGAAGTGTGCATTTTATCCCCGTCCATATCAGTGCCTAGCAAAGAATAAGGCAAATGATCTGATTTCAAATAAAATTCAGAAAATGAATGAGAACCACCAAAAAGCAATCTCATCTGGTCATATTCTACACCAAGGCTGGTGCTCTTTTAACATCAATGTCAAGGATGATAATACAATGTCCGTTTATACAGTACGTTATGCATTTACTGTGCACAATAACACTATGAGGTCCATTCTAGTTAATCTTTCTCTTTAAAAAAAAAATAGAGTATTACAAAGTTGAATATAAAGTCACGTGGCTATTGGGAAAGACGGATTTTGTCCCATGTTTGTGTGACTCCAAATCTCATGCTGTTATTGTCTTCCCTTGACAAGAATCGAACCAGCACATATTAAAATCATAATAATGCCAGTAAAAGGGTCCAAGCTGGACGTGTGGTCTTTGTCTAAATGAGCGTACTTATACTTTTATGAATTTTGTTGAGCCCTGGAATTTTAGTTAGGTGACAGGAGCTGCAGTTTATGGTTTGCTACATAGTTTATCTTTTTTGAATGAGACAAAATTTGCTATGCTTTGAATGTTCATAGTATGTTTCAGCTTTTTTGAATATGTCCACACTACAGTAGTTATATTTGTGCTCTAAAACATTAAATTCTTTTTTTTTAAGAGTGAAAAGACAAGTTTCAAGCACTTTTCAGGAAGGATTTTAGGAATTGGACTTTCCATACACTCTCAGGTACAGAAAATAAACAATTGAACCCATGTGACTATCACTGGCATGGAGTATCTTCAGAATGAGCAGCATGAAGTCTAGGAAGGCCCCAGACTTCGGAGACTCAACTGGATTTGATTATTGTTCTGTCATTTTTCAGAAGTGTCAAGTTAGGTCAATTTTTTATCCTCTGTAAACCTCAAATATCCTCACCTATGAGAGTATGATGATAATACCTAACTTCTAGTGTCCTTTGAAAAATTAGGAATGACAGTTTTCATTGTTTGTGTTCTCACTGATGTTATTATCACCATCACCACCATCATCGTTAGTAGCAGAAACAAGAGACATGTTTTTTTCTCTTTTACTCTCAAAGTATATCCTTTGCTTTGTCCTTCTTTGTTTTGTGTTGTTTTTTTCCCCCTCTATTTTTCTCTCAGAAAAACACGAAGGTGTTAAGATTGATTACATACTTTGCTTTTCCTTCTGGCCACCATTTGTCACTGTTGTAAGTAAACAGTGAAATAAAATCTTCTCTTCCTGAATGAGATTCCATACAAATCCCACACAGTCTGTACTTGTTGGAAAAAAGAAAGGTCTCTTCTCCAGGTGTCCAGATTTGATCTTTCTATATAAATCAATAGTTACCTATATACACCACTCACCCATCTTAGATACATACTTTTATTTACACAGGATAGAAAATTCTACATTGCATAACACATTATTTTCAGCCATTTCACAAGTCCTTATAAAGAAAACCTTCTCATTTAAGCTTGTTACTGTTCAGCTAACTTCTGTATCCCTATGACATAAATCTAATTAAGACTTTGACAAACACAATTTAGAACTAGAATTCAAAAATACAATTAAAAGGTTTAAATGCAAAGAAAGTGATTTTGGGTATTAAATGTAAATGACATTTTAATTCAAAGAATTCATCAGTTTGGAAGTTAATGAAATTAATGAAGCAAGAAATAAGATGCAAATCCAAAAGTTTATATTCCTCTGCCTAGTTGGCTGCCCTGAGCAAGCCCTGAAGAGGAATCAAAGCCAATTACAGCCATAAGTAATAATTTGGGATGCGCTTTCATTAGCTAGTTATATACAATAAAACACTCTGAAAAAAATCTCTGAACACACGGCACATTCACTCAAAAGTATCTAAGAGTGTTTGTGTTGGGGGGGGCATGTTAATGAATGGATGTTGGGAAAATAAAATATCGGAAATACACGATAAATATCATCCTTATTTTAAAAAGCCACTTTAGGGGCTCCTGGGTGGCACAGTCGTTAAGCGTCTGCCTTCGGCTCAGGGTGTGATCCCGGTGTTATGGGATCGAGCCCCACATCAGGCTCTTCCGCTATGAGCCTGCTTCTTCCTCTCCCACTCCCCCTGCTTGTGTTCCCTCTCTCGCTGGCTGTCTCTATTTCTGTCGAATAAATAAAATCTTTAAAAAAATAAAAAAATAAAAATAAATAAAAAGCCACTTTAACGCCCTAAAAATCAAGAATGAAATTCTAGAATATAACAAAATTAAAAAGTAGAAAGCTCTGGGAAACTCTGAAATCTTGAAAAACTATGTTGTCATACTGAGCAAATGATTACAGGTATGTTGGTGGTGATATCAGCAAATTTCTACTTGTATGGTAGATAACACATACATTATTCAGGAAAAAAAACTTGTATAATCACCTATCTACCTCCCATATTATAAGAAAATGTCCACATTTATTTCTTTAAAAAAAGACTGTACATGCAATCATCCCATTAATTGTTTTGTTAAACCCCTTCATTTGTATCATTTTTTTAAATAAGTAAAAGCAGTTTTTTTCTTTTTTTTTTTTTAAAGATTTTATTTATTTATTTGACAGATAGAGACAGCCAGCAAGAGAGGGAACACAAGCAGGGGGAATGGGAGAGGAAGAAGCAGGCTCATAGCGGAGGAGCCTGATGTGGGGCTCGATCCCATAATGCCGGGATCACGCCCTGAGCTGAAGGCAGACGCTTAACTGCTATGCCACCCAGGCGCCCCGTTTTCTGAAAAAATATTTTAAGCATGGCATAGTAGTATGACTCACATTAATCTAAAAAAAATGGTTTGATAGTGTAACAGGTATCCTTCCAAAATGTCTCCCAAAGATCCCTGCCTTTTGGTATCCAAACCATTGTGAAATCCATCCCTTTCGTGTGTGAGCAGGACCCAGTGATTGCTTCTAATAAATGTAACTCCTTAGATTTGGTTATAAAAAATTGTAACTTCTGGGGCGCCTGGGTGGCACAGCGGTTAAGCGTCTGCCTTCGGCTCAGGGCGTGATCCCGGCATTATGGGATCGAGCCCCACATCAGGGTCTTCTGCTATGAGCCTGCTTCTTCCTCTCCCACTCCCCCTGCTTGTGTTCCCTCTCTCGCTGGCTGTCTCTATTTCTGTCGAATAAATTAAAAAAAATAAAATAAAATCTTTAAAAAAAAAATTGTAACTTCTATTTTAATGGCACTCTCTTTCTTGTTCTTCTTGTGCGCCTGCTCTGATGGATCAAGTTGGTACACACAACAAGGGATTGAGGGTGGCCTCTGGCCAACTGGCAGCAGGGGAAGTTCTCAGACCAAACGCCTTTACAGAACTGAATCCTATCCACTACTTCAAGTGAACTTGGAAGCAGATGCTTCCCTATTCAAGCTTTCCCTGTGACTATGGCCCTGGCTAACAGCTTGACTTAGCAACTTTTTGAGAGACCCTTAAATTGAGGATTCAGTTAAGCCATGCTCAGGTTTTTTGATCCATAGAAAGTGTGAAATAATAAATGTGTTGTTGGAAGCCACTAAGTTTGAGGGGGAGGTGGGCGGGTTACATATATATACATAAGAAACTAATAAGTATTTTAGAGCACCTAATTTAATCAGGTTTATGACCCAGTTTGTTGCAGAAATCCCTTACTGAGAAACCTCAAGGAAATTAAATCTAACCACTCAATTGAAAGGTCTTGTACCAGAGTGCTATTTGTGTTACTATAAACAATGGTGTTACTATTAATGGTGTTACTATAAAAGAAAGGAATCTTGCAATTGTTAAACATAAAAAAAAAGAAAGTTAACTTTCTTTTGTTTGAAAACTGAGGTGCTTGCTTTGTTTTGCTGTGTGGGTTCTTGGAAAAGGTAGTAATCTAGCAGTTTTAATATATGAAAATATAGGCAGAAAGTTATTTTAGTTCAAATCCCTGTTCTTGAAAGTCTACAATATATTGGTCCTTTATAAATATAGTACAGTGAACTTAGCTGCCTTCTTTTGATGGCTTTCATGAAATTACTCAGCCATTATACTGAAAATAGACTGTCAATGTATAGTGGTTTAGATCTAGAAAGGGAAAGAAAGGATGGGTAGGCACTCATCCTAAAACATCCACAGGAAAGGTTTTTGGACTAAAATATTGAACTTCGATTACTTTCTTCTGATTTGAATTTCTCAGTTCACTTGAAGTATATAACAATAGTAATTAATAATATAAAAATAAAGTGAACACTCTGTATTTAAAGTTTCTGTTTTATAGATATATATATATATTTATCTATGTATATATTAGTCTTATTATATATATAATATATATATATAATAAACTAT